>NW_017732179.1:398724-399802 GCF_001890085.2 Hipposideros armiger | reverse complement strand
TCATCTACCTACTCCACATAGATAGCTACTTTTTTCTTAATTAATAGACTCTTTTAGAGCAGTTTTAGGTTTATAGAAAAAATTGAGCAGAAAGTTCAGAGAGCCCCCATGTACTCCCTGTAGCTACTTTTTAAGTTTCTGGGTTTTAGTTCTGATTCTGCTCCTTATTATGATTTCAAATTATCACCAAGATTTTCTTGACTTATTAATGCTAGATTGTATGTGTTGATTCCCTGAGATGAAATACAAAGTATTTATTTCACTTATATTTTCTCCCAGACTTTCTTCCCCTTTTTCTCTCCTCAATTTCTGTTACATTAGTATTTTTTCATTTGCATTTATATTTTCTGTAATGACATTTTTTCTTACCTTTTCTATAGGTTTATTAGAGAAATTAACCCCCCACATAGTATTTGCAGTGCATAGATAGTTATGATTATGCACTGTCACACCAAGCTTAATGTCTGGTCATAGAGAAGGCAATATCATCCTATGTTACTAAACCACCCATGCTCAACAGAGAACATTCCAAGTGTAAAGGTCCACTGGAACATTGTTTAATTTCTTTTCAACTCTTTTTAGTTCTTCTAGGTCATATTCAACAATTGCAGCTTATGTTGTCATTTTGTATTTCTTTTTAATTTCGTTGGTATAGCTTCTAGTGTTTTTTTCACCTGGGGCATGTGAATTTTCTGAATCCTGAATGTTAAAAAATGCCTTTATTTTGCTCACACGTGTGATTGAGTGTTTGAATATATATGGGATTATGAGTTTAAGAATAATTTTCTTTTACTACTTTGAAGATATTTGATTGTGTTCTAGTATACAAGCTTGTTGATCAGGAGGACTATGATACTTTAAATCACTAAGTGAATTATTCTTTTTAAAGTGCCTAGAAAAGGGCTTGACATACTGGGTCTGACAATTAAGTTTGCGAACGCATCCTAGAAAAAGTGCTATATACCTCATTGCTGAATATCATTATTGTCACCTTCGAAGTACTCCCCTTGGGAAGCTATGCACCAACACCAGCCTCCAGTGCACCCTTCAAAGCAATTTTGGAACTCTTTTTCTGGAA
>NW_017732179.1:395136-396964 GCF_001890085.2 Hipposideros armiger | reverse complement strand
TTTGTTTTCCGATGGTCTTAGGTGACCCCTATGAAAGGGTCGTTCGACCCCCAAAAGGCTCGCGACCCACAGGTTGAGAACCTCTGCTCTAGATACTCTTTTAAAGGGCATCCTCTCAGGCCAACCAAGGGTAGTCTTCCTTTTGATTACTTAAAGTCAGCTGATTAGGGACTTTAATCATATTTACAAAATCCCTTCATCTTTGCCATATTCTGTTGGCTAGAAGCAAGTCATATGTTTTGCCCACACTCAAGGAGAGTGGGTCACACAAAGGCATGGCTACTGGGGGCAGGAGTCACGGAGGCCAGCTTAGAAGTCTGTCTACCACAGGTGGGGAGACATTTTCTCATTTGATAAATACTGCTCTGAGCTGGCATCAGTGTCTTTTGGGCTTGACAAGTGTTTGCAGCTGACTCTCTCATTAGCCTTTCTGATAGGATTTCTGGAAAGAGTGTTTGGAGATGCCCCAATTCTGTTTCCTGCCCCACCATCATAAGGGTTCTTTTACCTGAGGTTTCCTTGACACATCTGAATGCACTTATATTCCAGCTGTAGTTTATGACACTGCTCAGTTCCCTGGCCTACAGTTAGCCACCTGCACAGCCTCTCTTGGCAGAGGTCCCTTGCCCTTGTAGGGGGTCTCTTGATCAGGATCTGTGAGAATTCTATGCTGGCTCAGGGGTAGCCCACACCTGGCTCACCAAACACTCCCTCCTGTATTTCCCTCCCGAATACTGAGAGTGCTTGTTGCCTCAGTATGAGAATCTCTCTTTTCGCGTGTTATGAGAAGTCAGCTATAACTTCTTTTATCCTTTGGATTTCACAGGCATGAATTCACTATTACTATGCCCACCAGACTGCAGAGAGAGCATGTTAAATTCTCGAAGGGGTTCTGTTTAAGCTCCTTTCCTTTGGCTCAATTGAAGGAGGTGGCATCACCCCACCTGAAGTAGAAATTCTTGATTAAACCACTCTTGAAAAATACTCTCCCAACGTCCAACTTTTTTATTTCCAGGTTTATTTTTATTTATTTATTTATTTATTTATTTATTTATTTATTTATTTATTTATTTATTTATTTATTTATTAAATCTCAGATTCAGAAGTGGGCCCAGCATCAGTGAAAGGCAGTTGCCGAGTAGGACTTCAGAACCAAACAAGTCAGAAGTACACTGAGCTTTCTGGGGGTGAGGAGTGTTCGATGACTGGTCTGTCTGCAGCAAGGAAGGTCATTCAAAGACCAGACAACACAAAGCCATCACACTTGAGACCAAGCAGTGGAGAGTCAGATGTGTAGAAGATACAGATTGCCAAGCAGGGCCCAGTGACAGGCTACAAGTTTAGGAAAGTAATCAAGAGCCAGGGAGACATGGGCAAAGGAGGGCCAGACAGGCAGCAGACAGCATCAAGACAACCTTGGTTCCTAGCCAATGTCTGTCCTAACTACAATAGGTAGTATTACACACATGAAGTGATTGATTGAGGTTGAAAATTTGTAAGAAACATCAAATTGTGCCTTTTTACTTGTATGTCTTTAAACTTTTTTTTATAAATAACCTTTTAAATTGAGCATAAGGCTAAAAGTTCTGTGTTAATTGCCATAGAAAATACACAGATAAGCTTTTAAAGAGTTTATGGGGGTAAGATAAATACATAAATAACCATAATAAGGATCAAATATACTTGTCAAGAATCCTTTATTCTGTTTCAATATATTATTTGATACTTATTCTAAGGTTAAACATATTATTAAACATATTATTAAAGCAATCATAATGAAAATGTTCAAACCACACAGAAAGGTCATCTACCTACTCCACATAGATAG
>NW_017732179.1:392635-393992 GCF_001890085.2 Hipposideros armiger | reverse complement strand
AATATCATCAAAATGTCTTCCTTTCAATATTTCCTTTATCTTCGAGTAAAGAAAAAAGTCATTGGGGGCCAGATCAGGTGAGTAGGGAGGGTGTTCCAATACAGTCATTTGTTTACCGGCTAAAAACTCCCTCACAATCAGTGCTGTGTGCACTGGTGCATTGTTGTGATGCAAGAGCAGTGAATTGTGGGAGAAAAGTTCAGGTCGTTTTCATTTAACTTTTTCACTCAGCCTTTTCAGCACTTCCAAATTGTCAACTTGGTTAACCATTTGTCCAGTAGGTACAAATTCATAATGAATAATCCCTCTGATATCAAAAAAGGTTAGCAACATCATTTTGACTCTTGATTTGGACTGATGGAACTTTTTTGGTCATGGAGAATTGGCTGACTTCCATTGTACATTTTGATGCTTTGTTTCAGGGTCATATTGGTACACCCATATTGCATGATCAGTGATAACACAGCCCAAAACATCGTTTTGCCTCTCCAAAAGGCTTTGGCCAACTTCGACTCTCCTTTGCTTTTGTTCATCAGTGAGCTCCTTCGGGACCATGTTTGCACACACCTTTCTCATGCCAAGATTTTCAGTTAAGATTTTCCTAACTGTTTCTCTTTCGATGTTTATTTGATCTGCTATGCTTCTCACACTCAGCTGATGATTTTGACTCACGATTCGATGATTTTCTGCAATGTTTTTGTCAGTTCTGCTCATTACTGACTTCCCCGACCTCTCTTCACCAGGGAGTCTTGCTCTTCCCTCAGAAATACGTTTAATCCATTTGTACACTTGCTGTTTTCTTCATGGCATTATCCCCATAAACTTGGACTAACATGTCTCTGATTTCACTTCCACACTTGCCAGGTTTAACAAGAAATTTAATGGTTGTTTGTTGCTCTAATTCAAGCTCAGACATTCTTGCGATGGCACACAGAAATATGCAATAACAGTAATGAACACCACTCAGCAAGACACCGCCACACATTGACATGAACACAGCTGTGAGACACTGATAGACCAAGGCTATGAAACCTTACTGAGTTGTTTGTACAGTGCTGCCAAAGTAAGCGCATGGTGGCTGATAAATAAAACACCAAAAATGCTTTCTGATCTTCTATTATAAAATATTATTTTCTCTTTGCAAACTTTTAGGATTTTTTTTTCTTTATCCTTGGAATTCTGAAATTTCATCAAGCTGTATTGCTGATCCTACTTGGCACTTTGTATTATTAGAAACTTTTAGTCTGAATATTCTTGTGTAGCTCAAGCTTTGAGAAATTTTATTTTATTGTATTTTATTTAGCTACATCCACTGTGTTTTGTTTTTTACTTCTGGAGCTTATATATTAAATAGATG
>NW_017732179.1:388272-391324 GCF_001890085.2 Hipposideros armiger | reverse complement strand
ATCTTAGCTGTAGAGGGCAGTGTCACTGGCCCTCATATGTGGGATCTGAACCGGGGACCTCTGGCATCCCAAGCCAGCTCTTAACCAACGCGCCACTCCAGCTGGCCCCATGATTTTATTCTTTAAACAATGTCATTTTAGTTATTTCACTGGGAACTTGGGTTTGAAGAGAAGAAACTGGATATGTTTATAAAACCTTTTTGAACTGGAAGTTTTCTTTCTAAAGTACCATTTTAATAGGAAAATTATGCTGGGGAGGGCACGTGGTGGTTGCTGCCCCTTGCTTCACAGCACTGATGGAGAACAGGGCTCCTCGGACTCCCAAGCCTAAAGAGAGGCATCACCTGGTGACATATTCGAATTGTGGTCACGTCCTTATGAGGAATTGGGAGGCTTCATTATTAGCAGCCCTGCAAACTCAAGTATCTATAAAAGTGTAGCAGATATCACTGCCACTTGCTGTCACTGACAGCTTCTGCACCTTGCTGGCAAGTGCGTCTATCACTTCTACCACCTTAGATGCAGCTGCCCAGGGAGTGTTAAGAGACCAACCCGGCAGAAGACCTTAATGCCCTAAGGTGGGAACAGCTCTAAACCTCAGGAGAAAGCCTTCTTTATCAGGCCTTTTGAAAGCATCCTCGTCCTTCATGACTTAGAGCAACACACATCTCTCTGCCGAAAGGATTTAGCCAGTGGATGATGGGGAACAGGGTGTTCTTAAGATTCAGGGAAATTTCAACACAGCAAACACTATTTCCATTCTTTCTGAAAACCTTTTGATTATCAACTTGTGCTTGGAGCCATCCCTGAAAAAAAAATCCAATTTGGTGTATTTTATGGATTTTATTATAGTGCTATTTATTCTCCATCCCAGATAGCTAAAGCCAGTGTTAAATAATGCAGGCTTTGTAGCTCTGAAGCTCCAATACAGACGGGTCTGTGTGCTTCGCTTTCAGAGAATCGGAGGGCGGGGGAGGGAAAGACAGCTGTAGGAGCCAATTCACAACCCTCCTGTGCTGCAGGGAGCGTGGCCCACATGGATGCTAGAAAAAGCTGGCCTGGGAGTCGGGACACCTGGGGCTTCTGACTCAGCTCTGAGACTGTAATTGGCTTGTGTCCCTGGGCTAGTCGCTGAACCCCTGCGGACCTCAGTTTCTTCCTTCATAAAATGTTTAGTTTACTACCTCAGGCAACTTCATGCTAGATGATCTCTAATGCTGATTTTGAATATTCTGAGTCTCTTTTAATAAGATTCCCTTTACCAACACAACAAACATTTCTGTAAGCAAAAGGAACACATGGAAATACAGTGCAGCGATAGTCTATCTAAGAGACAATATTTCCTATGTCATAGATTCCTTCAGCCTCAGAAGGAGGGAAATGTCCAGCAATGGTAAATTATTTAAATGAGGTGTTATCATTATAATTAAAGAACCTACTGATGGGTAACCACCGCAAGAATCTAGGATCATATATTCTCTAAAATATATCTCCAGCTTTCTGTGTGTTTGTAATGGGTGAGAGATGTTCAGTTCTGGGTGCCTCAGTTTAAAGATATACGGATAAAGAGGAATACATTTTTAAAAAGAGGAGTGCATAGATATCAGGAAGGCTTGTGGGTGGAGGAGAGGCGGGGAGGGAATGTGGAGAAACTGTGGCATTGAAGAAGAAATGAAGGTGCATATAGCAACACACATAGCTCTTAAAAGTCTAGGGTTTCATGAGAAAAAGAAGGCACAGAATGAGATATTACACAACTTCATTCACATGAACTAAAAATATATATTATGTAAGACCACATACACACATAATCTTAAGAGAATTTAATTAAAAGAAAAATTTAAAGGACCTGGGATTATTGAGCTTGAAGAATAAAAGGTTTGAAAGGGATGTGGTGTATATTTGTAGGTATTAGAGACTGCCCTGTGGGAGAGAGATTGGTTCTGGGTAACCCTTGAGCACAGATAGGGACTATTTGTTCTGTAGTTGGGTAGGTTTTGGTTTAATTCCAAGAACCTTTTGTGTGCCAGTGAAAGCTTACAACGTAGGCCAGTTGGATCTATTTAGGATAGGTAAGGGGAACTGATCGTGGCTTATGTGGAAGTGACCTCTGTATTGGGCATATTTAATCATACAATGTCTAAGGCTCTTTTTGTGGCTAATTTTCTACACACTAGGATGTGTGCAGAATAATCTCCAGTTAACTCTGGAGTATATAGGTAAGAGTGGCATGAAGATACTCTTATGTGTTGTTCAAGGGTGGAAAGGCAGCTAGCTAACCACCAAAATATTCCCAGGGTAGCACTAGTTTGGCAGATTTGCCACTAACACTGGGATAGAACTCCCTGATGGAACTATCAGAACAGTGTTTGCAAACTTTCATGCGCATATGAAAATCCCTTTGTTCTTAAACAGCACCATTCTCAGGCGGGCGCTCCTCTGGTAGGTGAGATTATTATCTGATGCTGGGCTGTGATTAGAAATTGCTAGTGTTGAAGTGAGCACCCAGATTATTCATATGCAGGTGGTGAGCCAGAGATAAACTTGGTGAAACTTTGTGTCAGGGCCAGGTGCTGTAGGTAGGGTTGGGTTTTGAAAGGGTTTGAATTCTTGACCTCTGGGGACCATTGAACCCTGAGCTCCTGGGATTCTCTGCCGACAGCTCCTAAGAGACCACTGGCTACTGTCCACTTGCTCCCTATCTCCTCCTTCCCCTGCACTGCAGGGTCCCTGTCTCCCAGCTTCCCTGAGTGTTACAGAGAGTGCCTCTCTCTCTTTTTTTCTTTCTTCTTTTTTTTTAAAGGTTTTATTGGGGAATCGGGGAAGGGGAATAGACAAGTTGCTGTTGTTTTGTTCTTCAGTCTAGTTGTGGAGGACATTGTTTCACTGGCCCATGTTGGTATGATCATTGCGCTCTTCCCGGGTGAGGCAGATCAGTCGCAGGCCCCCGGATGGGTGATCACGGCAGCTCTTGGCAGCTCACGCTGGCTGCTGGCCACACATGGTAGCTTATGGCAGCCCACTGCAGCAGGGACTGCAGCCTACGCCGTCG
>NW_017732179.1:381478-386942 GCF_001890085.2 Hipposideros armiger | reverse complement strand
GGGGAAACAGTGTTGGGGAATTGGGGAAGGGGAACGTTGTGTTTTTCCAGGACCCATCAGCTCCAAGTCAAGTCATTTTCCCTCAATCTTTGTTGTGGAGGGCGCAAGCTCAGCTCCAAGTCCAATCACCACTTTCAATCTAGTTGCAGGGTGGGGCGGGGCATAGTCCACCATCCCATGTGGGAGTCAAACCGGCAACATTCTTGCACACTGAGCCATCTGGCTATCTGGCCGCCTGTCGGCAGCTTGCGGTTACTCAGATCAAGGTGCTGTGTTCAATCTTAGTTGTGTGTGTGTGTGTGTGTGGGGGGGGTGGTGGTGGCAGCGCAGCCCACCATCCCATAAGGGTGTCGAACTGGCAAACTTGCTGCTAAGAGCAGGGGCTCTCACCAGCTTAAGCAGCAGTTCAGCTCGGCCCAGCTCACTGGCCCATGTAGGAATCAAACTGGCAACCCAGTTGCTCAGAGCTCGCACTTTTAACCAACTGAGCCACTCATCTGGCCCAAGAACCACCATTTTTAAACATACAGATTTTTAAGCCCCAACGAAGAGATTTTGATTTGGTGTGTCTGTGGTGGCGTCCAGGAATCAGCATTCAAAAAATTCCCCTATTATTTCTGATACTCTTATTTGAAAATAGTTTAGATTTGGAACGAAACAGATTTGCTTCTACTTCCTGTTTAATCACGTACTAGCTGGCAACTTACTACCTTGGGCAAGTCCATTACTCTCTCTAAGCTGTCTCTACATCTGTTAAGTTGGGTGAATACACACTGACTTCACAGTCTCCCAGAGGAGTGTAGGGGTTCCTCGCCTCACCCTGGTGTCAGGTTGTCAGTTTGGGTTCCAGCTCCTCCACTGGACCTGTGAATCACTGAGCAGATTCTCTAATCCTGAATTTCTCAAACTGTAATGTGCACATTATACGTGAATCACCTGGGATTTGTGTTCAAATATGGATTTGAGAAGGGGTCTGGGATTCTGCCTTTCTAACAAGCTCCCAGGCTGGTTGTTGCAGGCAGGCTGGGCAGTGCAGGGCTCAGGGCAAAATGAAAATGTGAGGCCCTTTGTTCAAAAAGCAGGAAGAAAGTATTTAAGGTACTAAAATATATTGCTTTTTCCTTTCTTCCACGGTCTCACTTTTACCTTGTCATTGTATGTTTTGTTATTCAATGTGGTACTAGGTAAAGAAAAACTAAACTTTTAAGTTATTAGCATGAAATTTATCATTTATCTTTAAATTGTGCAATGTCACTTTAAAAATGCAAATATGAGAACATTTAACTCATTTGTGCATTCACTGAAATTACAAAATTTGCATTTCATTGCTCATGCATCCATATGTATTTTGTTCTTACTAGAATAGTGGTACCATTGCACAAACCTAACTCAACTGTTATTTCAATTCTTTTTTTTTTTTTAAGCTGAGCCATCCTGCTACCTGTTAGCAGCTCAGCGGCTGCTCAGCTCGGGCTGGACTCGAACCGCTGTTGCTCAGAGCTCAAGCTCTTGAGTGAGCTCTTAACCAACTGAGTCACTCGGCCGGCCCCTCAATTCTTGATAAACTCACAGTCTACAACATTCTCCGCCTTCCAGTTACTGATGAGTAAGGAGGGACTGGGAGGAAAAGAAACTGTGGGTTGCCCCATCTTTTTTTTTTTTTTCTATGTCATCATTTTCAGCATACATGGCTGGCTAATACAGGGATGTGATATGAGTAAAAAAAGATATGAAGAGATTCCTTGGTAGTTGTGTTACTTAGATTGCCATTTCCTTTTTTCTGCCTTCAAAGCAGATTCTGGTGGGAAACGAAAGTCGTTTTGAGGGGCTGCCATCACTCTCACTTGCTCAGTCATGAATTTAACATGGTGACCTTGTATGTACTTGCTTTGAGTGCTGTTGAACTCCCACACATCATGGGTTCCCTGGAGTTCTTTGCTTATGGGCACCACAGATGCCATATGCAGTGGGGCATCAATGATCAGTAAATAGTTACATTGCCTGTATCTCCTCTGCTCGTGTGTATGCTCCATGATCCATGGATTTCATTTACAAAACACAAGGTGAAAGAAAATTATAGAGAATTCAAGACAGCAGAGCATTAAACCAAGAGTGGCCATCCTGAGTGAAGGGTCCTATGTGACTGCAAAGGCCTCACACTCACGAAGCCAACGCTGGCCATGCTTTGAGTAGCAAGGACCTATTACTGTGCTCTACATGTTACTATAACATAAGGATAGGCAAATAGTATCTTCATGGCCCGCAGCTACTGGAATATAGTAAGGCTCAGCAAATGTTAATTCTTTTTTGTTTTCCTGCTCCTCCCCTCTGAAGAAATAGCAGTTCAATAGAAAACCTTTGGGGTGCTCAAATGAGGCTAACTAGAGGAGACAGTGAAAAGGATAATTTCCTTTGCACATACTCATCTTTTGATGAAATGGCTGATCCTTCTGAGTGACCTTGGGCTGGGCTGGGATTGATCTTCAGTCTTAGAAAGAGATGTGACTCACCACGGCCCCTGGCATAGGAATTCCAGTCTTAGAGTCCGGGAAAAGGAGGGCCAGTTTCCCAATCGCTGAGTGGGAGGACTGCAGCATCGCCTGTATTTGTCCCTTGTCTTCCTGCTGCTTTTGTTCTCGGAGCTAATTCCTGTTTGAAGAGCTGATATTTAATTCAACAGCCCCCCATGGAGCCTTGTGCCTGTGATAGAAGTTTCTAAAAATCTTTCAGTCAACAAAATGATAACAGCTGGTCTTTGAAACTCTGGGAACTCTAGACCAGGGAGGTGCTAGGGGAGGGAGAACTAAGGGAACAGGGTTTGGGGCTGGGGAATGCACTATTTGTTAAGGATAATGAGGCAAAAATGTGACAGAGGTTTTTATTACAAATAATAGACAGAAGTCTTCAAACAACAGCAGAGAGTCATTAAAAAAAGAAACAGAGTTAAATAATTGTCTAATTAGCAGGCACCAAGAAGACAAAATTTATTCCATTAGAACTTCTTAAGGGAGAGTCAATAAATTCACAGCTGGGTGTTCACTTTCTCAGGAATACAGAGAATGTGGATTTTCCACGTGCCAAGTTTGTTCTTCGATCCCTTTGCCAAGCTTCCTTTCTGATTAACTCTAGGTGAGTATTGCATCAGAGAACTGCTAGGCTCAGTTGCTTTACTCAACCATGTCATTAAGTTCTGGCCCAAGTATTGAGCCTTCAAGAAGTTGGGAACTGCAGAGACCGCTACTATTAACAATGCTTTCGGCTAACATTCATACAGTGCTCCACTGCTTACACATTGATACACAGGATTTCATTGAATTCTTGCAGCCACTCACTAAGGAGAGCTAAGCCTGTGTAAGTGAATGTTTTTGAGTATGGATAGTATATTTGTTAGCTTGATTGACCATAACAAACTAGCATAGACTGGATTGCTTAAACAACAGAAATGTATTTTCTCATAGTTCTGGAGGCTGGAAGTCAGAGATCAGGGTGCCAGCATGGTTAGGTAGATCAGGGTGCCAGCATGGTTAGGTTAGATCTCTCTTTCTGGCTTGCAGATGGCCGCCTTCTCTCTGTGGGCTCACATGGCTTTTCCTCAGTGGTAAGGAGAGAGGCATAGGGAGAAGCCTGGGCAGAGGCCTGGAGGGGTGGAGGGGGAGGGAAACAGAGTAAGGGGGCAGAACAAGAGTAAGGGGAGGGAGAGAAAGATTTGTTTCTTTTCCTCTTATAAGGCTAATTCTACCTGATCAGGACCCTACCCATATAACCTCATTTAACCTCAATTGCCTCATAAAGGCCCTACCTCCAAATACAGTCACATTGGGGATTAGGGCTTCAACGTATAGATTGGGGTGGGGGGGCACAATTCAGTACATACCAGATAGCACCCACCTGGTGAGAACACAAGCCCTCTGTAACATCACGGCCTGCATTGCCATGACCTTATTCCACGACACTCTTGCCCAGGAATATGATGTCACAAATTATTTTGTTAAGGAACTTACTGAAAATGCATTTATCTGAATAAAAGATGATTTCACTATCCCTCATCAGAGTAAATAACCCCCTTTCAGGACAATAAATCACTTTACCAGATTCATCAAGCCACTGTTTACTCTTTAAGACTTTCTTGAAACCCTTTCCTTGCCATGTCAACCACTCCCAACTACTGTGTCAGGAACTTGGCCCAATCTGCATCAGGCCCTGCATTGAAATACCTGTCTTACACCAGATCCCCAAACCTCATAAATATCTCTCCTAGAAAATAAGACTCAATCAAGGGTGTATCCTTCCTTACTGCAGTAAGTAATGAACTTCAACTTTGCTTTATCAGGTGCTTTTATCAGTTTGAACCTTGGCTGGTTCCAACACTTCCTAGCTGTATGATCTTGGGAAAATTTTCTTAACCTGTCTGCCTCACTNCCCATGTTGGTATGATCATTGCGCTCTTCCCGGGTGAGGCAGATCAGTCGCAGGCCCCCGGATGGGCGATCACGGCAGCTCTTGGCAGCTCACGCTGGCTGCTGGCCACACATGGTAGCTTATGGCAGCCCACTGCAGCAGGGACTGCAGCCTACGCCGTCGCCTGCGACTCACAGCAGTCCAGCTCTAGGTTGAGCTGTTGTTCACCATCTTAGCTGTAGAGGGCAGTGTCACTGGCCCTCGTATGTGGGATCCAAACCGGAACCCTGCTGCTCAGAGCTGGTATCCCAAGACAGCTCTTAAACAACGCGCTGTGCCACTTGGCCGGCCGCCTCTCTCTCTCTTAATATGGGCATTTGACAGGTTCTAGAATAATGATTAGGGAGTGCGATTATTCCTGAAGATAAAAAAAACAAAAGAAAAATTGTTGATTTAGAAACAGATGTAAATATTTAGCACAGAGTTCTTGCTTTTGGCTGCTAATGAGTCTTTGATAAGTTTTTAGAGTTTTATTAACAAAACATGCACCAGTGATCCTGAGTGCTAATTGCATTTTTTTCACATACAGAGCTGGTTGATTAGGTTGGCTCTAGAAATAAAATTAGTCTCTTGAAATCCCATATTTTTGTTTGTTTGCTCATTAGTCGCCGTTTCCTAACCTGCGTGCCCAGGAGCCCAGCGGGAAGCGCTGTGAACAGGAGCACAATCAGGTGTGAAGCGGGTTCCCAAACTGACTGAGCATCAGGGTCACCTGGGAGTGTTTTAAAACAGTAGCTCTCAACTCGTTTTACATTTTGATGACTGAGGCCCACCTCCAGAGATTCTGATTTAATTGATCTTGGATGTGGCCTGGTCATCAAGGTTTTTAAAAAGCTCCCCAGGGGGCCAGCTGAGTGGCTCAGCTGGTTAAGAGCTCGCTTGGGAGTACCAGCTCTGAGCACCAGCTCAGCAGCAGGGCTGCGGTTCGGATCCCACATTGAGGGTCAGTGACGCTCGCCCTCTGCAGCTAAGATGATGAACAACGGCTCGACCTGGAGCTGGTCTG
>NW_017732179.1:340698-375094 GCF_001890085.2 Hipposideros armiger | reverse complement strand
ATTATGAAATCCAAGCCGTTGATCAATGACCTCATCACATTGAATAGGACCAGTTCAGTGTTGTGTTATGCCTGTGTTAAGTCAAATTTAGAACAAGATACATATCGATCCTGTGTAGTAGGACTACATACTGGTCTGCAGTGGGCTGAACATTAAAACAAACAACAACAACAACACAAAGACTGTCCTATAACCACAGACTTACTGAAAAATACTGTTCTAAAAACTTTTTTGTCTGAAGCTATACCTGGCATTTTAGCAGCTGACACCCTGTCATGCAAAGATCTTGGAATACTAACCTGGACACCACGAGTTCCCAGCCCAGCTGGTTAAGAATGATTAATAATTCATTTGACATTGTTCTATATACCAAAATATGATGCTATGTTAAAAACAGTCTAGATGTGGACAGATGTGAATTACCTGTTTCTCTACTTCATGAACATATAATTTGAAGCAAGTTTTGAAGAAGCTGTAGACCTTAGACATACATAGATCAGCACATTCTCTCTAGCTTCAGTGTTAATCAGAACATGATCTTGGATTGTGGTGGCACTGTCCTCCCTACCAGAGTGAGTGGACTTTCTGGGCTGTCCTCCCTGTTGTTAGGGGTTAAGGGTACTTTTGGAGTTAACAAAATCAGTATTTCCTGCCAGAGGTTTTCTAGCTGTTTTTCTTTATCAAAGCAAGGGGATAAGATGTTCTCTTAAGTCATTCATTTTATTTATTTTTTTATTAGTTTCAGGTGTACTAAACAACATAATGATTAGACACTTACACCCCTCACAAAGTGATAATCCCACCAAGTCTACTACCCACTGGACATTGTACATAGCTATTCCAATAGCATTGACTATATTCCCTATGCTGAAGAGCCATTCACTTTAAAGGTCAGTCTTTTATCTACTTGGCCTTTCTTCCACTAAAGAGAAACCATAACAATGTCCTCTTAGTTAAAGCAAAACTACTTGCACGCATATCAAAGGTCTTTCCTTTCTTTCTCTCCAGGAATCCTTTAGCGTTCCTTAAGTTTCTAACTGTAGCTGACAAAATTGTTTTCCTATGTAAAATTGAACATTTCCCCCTCCCCCCAATCCGGAATAATTTTGAATAGACTCAAACTGCTGATACAAAATTGTTTTACAGAGTAATTTCCTTATATCTCACTTGCAGTATCTATTTTACCTTCCGCCCCTCCCTGTTATCATACTTACCTTGGAAGTTTCCACTGATCCTTCGAGATTCTCCTTAGATGGTATAATGTAATGGTTAAGAGCTCAGATTTATCTTGTTCTCACATTTACTAGCTGAGTGACTTTCACAAATTACTTAGCTTCCCTTAGTCTCTGTTTACTTATCTGTAAAATAGAAAAATAATAGCACCTACCTAAGGGGGGTTATGATAAGTATTAAGTGAGATAGTTCTTTTAAACTGATAGTTCTTAAGGGCCCAATAAATACTAGTGATTCTTATTTTTAGGAAACACTTCTTATGGGTGGACTTTCTAGTACTTTCTCTCTTCTAAACTTGAGCTCATGACCCTCCTTGGACTACTTACTATCTTGCCCTGTGCTTCCTTTTGTTCTGCCCATGTGTCTGTTTCTTCCACTAGATTTTGGGCTCATTCAGGGCAGACTTGTCTTTTAATCATGGATGCCTCAATATCTCGTCACATGCGCATTGAATATTTGCTGAGCTGGATTCAAATGAACTTCTCTCTTTTCCCATCTTTCTAGCACATTGGCATTTCCTAATGCAGGGACAATGGGAATGCTTATTTAAATACAAATTCCTTAGTCTTCACATAAACAAAATTTAGGATTACTGAGAATCTTCATCTCTAACAAGCTTCTCAGGGACTCTTAAGCTCAACAAACCACTGACCCATGTCGCCTCAGCATGTCCATGTTTGGCAACTTCTATGTGTTAGACCTGTGTCCTAAATTCTGCCAATGAACTCTGTAGTCATGTTTCCTATCAGTCATTAATTTCCATTGCCTCTGCCAACTTCAAGCCTTCTCATCTCTTGGCCACAATCTTACAGTAGCATAATATGGCAGACAGACTCTTAGGGTGGTCCTCATGATCCCTGCTTCTTAGTATCCACTTTGTTTGTATACAGAACTTGCGACTTCCTTCTCACCAACAGAATATAGCAAAGGTGATGGGATTACATTACATAAAAGACTTTCTCCTCTGCTGGCTTTGAGGAGACAGTGGCCAAGTTGGGAAGCCACATGTGTCAAAGAACTCTGGGCAGACTCAGCAGCTGAGAATAGCTTACAGGCCACAGGCATCAAGAAACTGAAGCCCTTAATTCTACACTCTAAAGGAATTGAATTCTGCCAACAACCTGAGTAAGCTAGGAAGAAGATTCTTCGCCAGTTATGCCTCAGATAATACCATATCTCCAGTGACACCTTGATTATAAGCTAGTCAGAACCCAAGTACATGGCTCATTTGAGCCTAGATTTCTGACCTGCAGAAACTGAGATAATAAATGTGTGTCAGTTTAAGTTGTTGGATGGTGGTAATTTGTTCCACAGCTACAGAAAACAAATATACATGTTTTTATATGTATACAAATATACATAATTGGTGTTCTTGATTTCTTTTTCTCTTGTTTCTCTTGCCTTTCCTACCCATTCCGATTTTATGTGCCTAGATTCCTTCCTAACACAAACAGAAACTCTAAATAGTCAACTTCATATCATTCTCTATCTCAGAACCTTTCATGAGCGCCTCACTCCCTACCGAAGAAATTCCAGATTGTTCAGGGACTGCTCCACCCTTCTTGCTTTCATCCCAAATGGCCTTTCCAATTTTGTTTTCCAGCAAATCACTCTTTGTGCCTTGCACTTTCACATTTGAGGTCTTTGCTCATTCATTCCTCAGTCTGGAATGCCTTTTCCCTTTTCTTCCTTTCCAGCATTCCAATACCACATCCATCTTAAATTCTTTGTTCTGCCCATGCAGAATGAGTTGTTCCTCTGTGGGGCCTCTGTAGATATCCCTTGAACCTCGTGCTAGCCCTTGTTTCATTCTGTCATGTTTTCCAGTTAGTCATTTGTGAGATGGTCCCCACAAAATAATGAGCTTTTTGAGAGCAGGGACAGTGCTGCCTTCATCACTTCTTCTGGGGAACAGCATTCCACATGTTCTCTGACATCATAGTACAGTTCTTGGCTGACATTTACTCAATTTACTGGTTCAAGTTTTACAAACATATTTTCACATACTTTAAAGGGTCTAAAGTTCCCTAAAACTGAGAAAGGACCTAAAGAGATATTAGGACCAGATCTAAAAAAGGTGCTGTTATGAACCTAACACTAGAAGATGCAAACAATTCATCATTATTTTTAAAAGCTCAGGTTGCTGATATTTCCAGAAAGAACCAGGGTCCCTACTCTACCATAGTGGTATACATACCACATCAATAAATAAATTCTCCAAACTTTTGTCATTGCAAATCAAAAGCGAAGTCTAGACTCATGTGGTTGAGTTTCCCTTCTCTCCTCTGAGAATGAAGCATTAAAAAAAGAGGGATGTTAGGGAAGTAGACACAACGTCTAGTGTCATATAAACAAACTATCAACCTAGATCTTCATCTGTATCATTAGGGAGTGTGATAGCTACTTTTATGTGCCAATTTGACTGGACCATGGGGTGCCCAGATATTTGGTTAAATATTATCCTGGGTGTGTCTGTGAGGGTGTTTCTGGATGAGATGAGCATTTGAATTGGTAGACTGAGTAAAGTAAATCGCTCTTCCCAGAGTGGGTAGGCCTCATCCAATCCTTCGAAGATCTGAATAAAGCAAAAGGCTGATTAAGGAGGAATTTGTTCTTTCTGTCTGACTGTCTTTCAGCTACGACATTGGTCTTCTACTGCTCAGTACTCAGTACTCAGACTCAGACCCATTCAGTACTCAGACTCAGGCTGGAACTATACCATCAGCTCTCCTGGGTTTCCAGCTTGCTGCCTTCTCAGCTTCCATAATTGTGTGAGCCAATTTCTTATAATAAATCTTTTCCCTTAGAGTAATAAACTGTATGCTAGTATCTATATCTGTATCTATATCTATATCTGTATCTATATCCATATCCTATTGGTTTTATTTCTCTGGAGAACCCTGTAGGCAAGGAGCATATTTTAGAGGCTACAGAAACTGTTATTTTGATGAATCAATTCAGTTTATCAACTATTTATTAACATCTGTTAGGTTCAAAGCAATGACATGTACTAAGTGCTATGAGAACTATAAAGGTAAAGAAATTTCCAGCCTTATGGTAAACTCTTAAACTTGCTCTTAAAATATCATAAGGCAGGGAATTTTTTTTTTTCTATTTTAGCTGAGCCATCCTGTCACCTGTTGACAGCTCAGTGGTGCTCAGCTTGGACTGGGAATTGAACTGCTATTGCTCAGAGCTCACACTCTTGAGTGAGCTCTTAACCAACTGAGCCACTTGGTCAGCCTCATAAGGCAGGGAATTTAAAGAGGTATAAAAGAGGTGCAATCCAAATGCTTTGAGGTTTTCGTGGAAGAGATCACTTTGGCCAGGCAGTTACATAAAATGGGCAGCAGTAAGTCAGTTCTCTACTTCATGTCACTCAGTTTTCCAACTATTGTCCTCTTATTTATATGGAAGCAAGCTCCTCTGGTTGGTGTTGTAGGACATGTTACAATCATGAAGGCAGTAGTCTTAATGAAGATTTAATAGTCATTCAATCAAATAACAGTATCAAAGTAAATAGAGCAAAAACTATCAAACAAAACACATTAGTACAAGTAGACTTTAATAAATTTTCCTCAGTCCATTGACAAATTAAGTAGACAAATGAGTACGTAAAGATGTAGAAGACATAATTAATATTTAATTATGTCTTGAAAACATAATTAATAAGGTAAACCTAACTGATATAGCTGCATCAATTTATAGTGCACCGCACTCCCAAAACAGAGAAAAACACCTTCTTAACAAGTGCTGTGGGACATTTATATAAGTAGATCTACGTTAGGCCCTAAAGAAGGGTTCCAAAAATTTTCAAAACCATAGACAACATTAATCAGTAAAGATTAATTACCAAACTAGAAAACAAAGATTTCTACCACCTGGACACTAAAAGCTCTTTCTTAAACTAGCATTTTTAGGTTAAAAGTGAAATCAAAACTGAATTGGAGAATCACTAGAAAATGAAACATGAAGACATTACATATTAGAATATGAGGGATATAACTAAAGCTAAACCCACCAAAAAATGGTGTGGTCTTAAATGTATTAATAAAGAAGAAAGAACAAAAGGATGTGCATTAGCCATCTATGAAAGTAGAAAAAGAACAAAATTACAAAAAAAACCCCCAAACAAATTCCTAAGTAAAATAGAAGGAATAGAAATACATTCAGAAATTAATGAAATAAAAAATAGAAAAATGGTGGAACTATCAATAATACATTAAAGAACTGTGTTATAAATAAACACATTAAAATAAACACTCAACTAGACTAATAAAGATATGCAATAAAGAAAATACCATTTGCCATCATTTCTTTAAATGCAAAACAACGTCCTGCATAGAGTGATGCTGCTGCAAGCTCAGCTTCTAGGATCTGTTTATTGAGATGTCCTTTAATGCGGTTCTTTGTTTTGACTTGCCCCTGGCAGCCTCTTTCTGGATAGGCATGTACTAATTGGCCCTGCTTTCCCTTGTGAAAGATGACACTGGCTGTCTCTGTGTCACAGGCATTGGGTTGTGGGTTGCAGCCTCTGGAGCATCAGGAGCCATCCACACTCTCCCCTCTGTCTTTCCCACTTCCCTGATAATTGATGTGGGTGTGACATAGTGAGAAGACCCTAGAGTGGGGGTTGTGCTGCCTGAGTTCTACTTACATTTCTGCTACTACCTTGGGTATTGTCAGGTTAGAGTCTCAAACAACTGGAACACCAGTTTCCTGTTCTGCAAAACAAGGGAGATTGGATTTGATAATTTCTGAAGTCTCTTATGGAGATAATGTTTTGGGATTTGCTACATTTTGATACTCAGTGTCCTGTTCACTATAACTTTAGCAGTTATCAATTACTTGGTTGATACTCTCCTCCACCCTAGGGTAGTGTTGGATAATCAGCTAGAGGATACAGTGACCTCACATTTCTTTGGAGACTTTGCTAAAATTGGTTCTAAAAATTTCATCAATGAGTTTTTTCTTTGAACATTTGTATGAAATATTTTTTACTTGGTTTGTTGTATGGATGGACAATGCGTTCAGTAAGGAACTGAGCCAAACTCTAAGCGCTTCATTTACAAAGCAGAAAAATGTATTATTATTTCCTTTCATTGAATCCTGCTTCATTCTGCCCATTTTCATCTGAGTTCAGAGCTACTGTGATTGATCAGAATGACCATCCATTGCAGACTGTGTTGATGCCATATCTAAAGGGCTGTATTAAATATATTATGTATTTGGAGCCTTCTCAGAGTTAGTCCACAGATAGTAGATCTGCTACCAAAAAAGTTTTTTTTAAAAAACAGAACCTGACCTTCTATCCAATACCTGTGAAAACTTAGAGAATTCTTGGAGGAAGCAATCTCTACAGACATTGACTGACAAAGGAAGTAGTTTTTTGATGAGAATGGAATTTGCAGCAACACGTAACTCCCCCTTCCAGATCAGGTCTGCTTCACTGGACACTTATCAGACTGTTCAAGCTAAGCAGCCTGTATCTGTGTCCTATTATTTTTACTGATACTAATCGCTTTCTACTGAACATGGGTCAGAAGCAGGAAAGAATACCAGCTCCAATCTGCAAGGCATCACCTTTTGTGAGCCCTTAATAAGAGTTCATGGAAGGAAAGCAGAGCAAAGAAGGGGGACTCAATTTGCATTTGGAGAGTGAGCTAGTGAATAGAGGGTAGAATTCACTTACCTGAAAAGAAATGATGCAATTCATTCAGACTTATATGCTGAAACATTTCTTGTTCTTTCTGACTAGAGAGAATGTCAGGGAGTGAGCGATTAGCCAGCAGGCTCTAGGGTGAGGTATTGCTTTCTCAGGAGTGGGACTGCATTTTCCATTTTTTTTTAATACCTACCTAAGTGTGGTAACATAGCAACTTAGCATGAATGGGAGGGGATGGGAAGACTCTTCCACATCAGTAATGTCTGTGAGATTGTCGGTTTCGATTTTTCCTCCTGAGTGATACAATTTAAATGACTCTTGATGGGAATTTTCTTCTTGATGACAGTGACTTCTGATTGCTTGGACATCCCGCAGCCATGAAGGGGAGAGATGGGGAACACTCCAAGTGCTCACCTGCAAGGGGAAGCTCAGAGCTTCTCCAGCTTCTTTGAAGGCTTTCCCCATTAGCATGTCCCTAAACTGCTCCCATGAGGCACCAGGTGGCAGCAAAAGAGAAGTGTGTCAAAGGAGACAGGCTTGTCTGTGGTGGACTCTGGCTCTGGACAGCTTGGCAATTCCAATCACTCTTGACATGTCTAAATTAGGTTATCATCATGTCATCATTATACTTTAGGGTGAGCCTGCCCAGTCCCAAAGATATACACATGGAAAGTGAAAATATTTTCAATTATCTGCATAGTTTGCCTGCAAGTAACTAAACGTAAGAATGACTAATGAACCTTGCTTCATTCTGCCCATTTTCATCCTAGTTCAGAACTACCATGTTTAATAAATAGACATGAGAATGATTCAGATGTCTGGGTGTTAGGCAAAGTGGAGTTTATATACAGATTTCTGGGCTCATAACTAACTCGGGAGAAGGGAGCAGTGTTTCAAAAGGCTGATTTCCCTGACACTCCCTAGTTAGACTAAAAAAGCGGGGATTGAGACGTCAGAAACACTAGAAACCCTCTTTGCTTTACTTTTTTGGACAAGACAATATAAATTTTTAAAAAAAATATTATTGGAGAATTGGGGGAGGGGAACAGCGCTGGGGAATTGGGGAAGGGGAACAGACAAGTTGCTGTCCTTTTGTTCTTCAGGCTAGTTGTGGAGGACGTCGCTTCACTGGCCCATGTTGGGGTTATCATTGCGCTCTTCCCGGGTGAGGCAGATCAGTCGCTGGCTATTAGACAGCCGCTCATGGCGATTCATGGCAGCTCACGAAAGCTCAATCCTGCTGCAGGCCAGTCCCACTGCAGCCTACACCATTGCTGACGACTCCTGGCAGCCCAGCTCCAGATCGAGCTGTTGTTCACCATCTTAGCTGTAGAAGGCGCAGTGTCCCGGTCCCTCATGTGGGATGCGAACCGGGGCCCTGCTGCTCAGAGCTGGTATCCCAAGCCAGCTCTTAACCAACATGCGTCTCGGTCGGCTCAATAAAAACTTTTAATTATAGGTTCTACTCTACTTCCAAAGAGGACCTTAAGCAGCCTAAACTAAAACAGAAAATAGGAGAGTTAAATTGTAGATAAACAAAGACAGCTTAGAAATCTAGATGACAGAAGGACAGAATTGTGCTATAGAATACAGTTAATGCAATTGAACTTCAAGCTTGATTTTGACTGAAAGTCAATAGTGGTGGTAAGGATACTATTGTATCCTTATTAGTAATAATGGTTGCCACTGTTTTATACCAAGTGGTTTTCAGACATTATTCTAATTTTTATAACAGCTTTACAAACAACAATAACACAGCAGCTCTGAAAAGACAAGTGATTTGACAAGAGCTATAGACAGAATCAGTGATGGAGCCAAGATTCAAATTCAGAACTGTCAGAGTTCAAAGTCTCTATTCCATGGTATGAAACATGTCTTTGCAGGACAGTAACTTCTTCCTGGGCCACAGGACAAGTTACTAAGATATAAAATGCCTGACAGCCCTACTATAGGCTGGGTGTTGGCAAGAATTACCCAGTCCTATATTGTTCGTTAGTGAGTCTGGAATGTTGATTGCACCGGTGTCAGAGGAGGCTTTCTGGTGTTCTTACTGCCTCAGTTTCTGGGAAGAGATTCCAACTCTGAATGCCTTTGGGAAATTTCCTTCTAAGGTCTGTATGTCATTGTAGGGACTATTAAAATGGAGCCACCTAAGATATAGCCATTGTTTTACCGGTTCTACAAAGGAAGCACCGGTTGCTCTATGCTAAGGTAGGAAGAAGGGCTCCCAGCTTGACACCCCACAATATGGTCTGAGCAGAAGAAAGCTGACCCCGGCCCTGGCTACCTGATGCTACCAGCCAGATGGCACGGCAGACTCAAACCCTCCATGCCAAAAACTAAGATTATAGTTAACTAGGAGTCTGGGGCTCTTGGTGGCAACACATTTTTTTTTTGGACAAAAATATACATAAATGGTGAGTATGTTTGCAGCCATACGAGTCTCTACTCTGTAATAACCATGTTAATGTTCTCATAAAAAGATATGGGGCAAGAGCAAAGTGACAGAAAGGCTGATTAGCATTTTATGACAAAATTAAGCTGCATGACAAATAATTCACTGGTTTTACAGCCCAGCAAATTCTACTTTCAAGTGCTGGAGGTGCTAGGATGTTTTTGTTCATTTATTTGTTTTTTATATTTAACCATGAAGGTGTCCAGAGCAATTCATAGAAAATGGAAGCAGTTGTAATAGTAGTAAATATAACAATTAGTGCTAATATTTATTAATAATCCATTTACTCTAAAATGTCTGTAAAAATTACCATATTCAGCTGCAGAATTTTTCAAGCATACATTGATTTAGAAGAAGAAAAAGTTCAGACCACCACTTATCAGTGTCTTAATTCATACAATGGGTCTTACAAAATGGAACAATTCTTCTATTAATTCTCCCCGGCTTTGGGGAACTCTAATTGAGGCCACTATTCTGTGAGTATTAAAGGGGAAACAACTTCCGCTTTGTTCAAAGGACCAGATTCTAGATAAGGAAATCCTTCTACACCTGCAGTTTTGTTACAGGTAAAGAGTGAGAATGGGTAAAAGAGGCAGGGGTGACACCTTGCCTAATTCAGCAAAGCATATGTGTCTTAGTAAAGGATTAGGTATTATTGCCGAGAAACGATTCAACAGCTGGTTTTCTCATCTGCCATATAGGAATCACCCCAGGTTTCCTTAATTGCTGGTGGTAGATGAGGATATTAGTTCTCATTTACTTCATTAAGAGTATAATGTTAATATGTCTAAATTACCAACATTAAAAAAAGAGTATAAAAAACTGCTTATAATTGTACCCTCCTAGTAGAACACTGATAATATACTACATCATATATTTAAATACAAAGGGTGCAAAAATTCACTTCTTTGTAATCAACCAACACATTAGGTAATTGTTGGGAGGTCTGCCTTGTGTCTAGCACCATGACAGGCAGGTGGGGATAAAAGAAGACAATCTTTTGTCCTCTAAGAACTTCAGTCCATTTGTGAAGCCAAGATCATTGAATGAAACCAATGAACAATGCAGGATTATATAATAAAGTGCTATAGGATGTGGGTAAAGATTATGCAGTCACTGTGGTCTTGATTGCATCCATAATTTAGATTGATAACACCTTATATATTCGAACTGTTAACAAACATTATTGGATTGAGTAAGGGGATATTAGCTTTGGTGGCCACTTTGTGTGACTATGAATATGTCACTTAAAATATACATTTTTTTTTTCTGGATAAAATGAGGAAGATAGAATTAGATGACCTCCAAAGAGCCCTTTTGTTCTTGAATTTTATGAGCTCATGACTCTGGCTACTATCATTGGGATGATTTAAATTCTTTCCCAAAAGCCTGGGAGGTGCAGACACTCTCCATTGAGGTAACAGTGTCTATTAATCTTTCTTGATAGATGAGGTCCTGGGGCTTCAGACCTAAGAGGTTTCAGATCCTGGCTTGGATAAGGATAGGTCTGGAATGTCTCTTGACTGCAGAACCCAGATAGATCTGAAAGCACCATCTCATGGCAATGTTGGAATGAAGGGTCTAGGGGTCTCTCTGGTTAACCAAAGTACCAGTTTGCAACCAAAGAACTAGTGGACAGAGATGAGGGACAACTGGGCAGAAATTAGATAGAGTAACTGAGCGAGGGTCAGAAGCATAACCTGAAGATATTAACTGTGCTCAGCAATATAACCACAGGGTGAGGAGGAAGCTTTTCATTTTAAGGACAGGTAGCAGAGACTAGCCCATCGGCTGGCAGTGTAGCAGCCATCTTCATATCTACTTCATATGGACTTGTTTTTTTCCTGCAATTATGGGACACATGGATTCATTTATGTTCTCTTGCCTTATGCCTTCCGTGAGTAAAGGCAGGCCTCTGAAATGGTGGTTGTCTGCGGCTGAGGGTATAGTTCATATTTCAGGTGTGACAATTTCTCAGCCCCTACTTTATATCTCTTACCCAGTCTACTCCCCATGCCTCTACTAGCATAGTAATTTTTCTACAGTACACTGCCTCTGACCTTACCTCTCTTTTGCATGGAAACATTAATAGCTATTTTAGTCAAAAGTTAAAATTTTAAGATCTTCTACAATATGGCTTCAAGGTTTTCAACGATATCGGCCACTTCTACCATATAAGCATCTTACATTTTGGCCAAATTATGGCCCTCAATGTTTCTCAAATACTATATGCATTATCTTTTCCACTCCTGTGCCTTCGTTCACGCAGACCCTCTTTCCTGGAATGCCTTTTTCCCTGTCAAAATCCTCCCTAGGGTCCAACCCAGTCTCAGTTTTCCTTTTAAACCTCTTCAGAGCCCTTCAATCAGATTTATTTAATCTTTCTGTCCTTTGTACAGCCAATTTTACCACCCCCACTTTTTGGATTGTATTGTTTCTACCTTATGTTTCTCTTAGTTCTACATTTTTCTTTTCTGTACTGTGATATTGTGGCCTATTTAGGAAAGCATCATGCATCTCTAGCACCTTACATAGCACCCAATACATGGTTCTTTTTAGATTGTGTGTCGAGGTCCTGATCCAGGCTGGGGAAGTGGATAAACATTCAGAAAAAGGAAAGATAATCATGTGCAAGCAGGAAGTGCTTCTATTCAGGGTTCCCTTTTTTTTTTGGTGTTACTCATTTTTGCAGCATAACGTCCCTTCCCCTATAAACAAACAAGCAAACAAACAAACAAACATGCTTTTGCCTATAAAACATGAAACAGTGTAGGAAAATGGATTTATTTATTATTATTTTTTTCACAATCATTAAACATATGCAAACAAGCGCAAGCCTGTCCTGAATTGTTTTAATCCTTCAATGGGACGACTCATTTAAACTGCCCAAGCAATTGTGTCAAAATCCATGTGTCTGTTACAAGCAAATTACTGGATGCAAAGGTTTCAAATAAATTAAAATGCACCTCATTTCTTCTTCCTTCTCTTTCTCCTTCAGGGACTTCAAATTTTTTTTTTCCAGTATAAATAAGCAGATTTTCTTAAAATTAACCTTATTTAAAATTAGCTCTTATTTTCAAAACTTCTTTCATTTATCTTTGTGGCTTTTCTTTTTGTCCCCGCCCCTCCCCCCCCTTTGTTATCTCAAGTGAAGTAGGCAGCCTGATGTAATTGTCTGTGCATGCCTCCTGGGTTTGAATGCCTAGGTTTAAATCTCCCTCCTGCAAAAGTACCAGCCCTGTGACCTCGCTTAGCTTTCTCTGATGCATTTCCTCATCTCTAAAATGGGAATGATGATAATTAGGTTGTGGTTGCAAGATTAAGTGAATTAATGTCTACAACACATTTAGTACGTGCCTGGTTTATAATAAGTATTAGCTATATTATCTCTTCTTTATTATTATACTTTGAACTGACCTAATCCTCTACAGTTGTTCAAACTCTAGTGCCACATGCCTATTTCTTGGTCAAATTGTGATCCATGCTGATTGCTAGAGTCTCTTTCCCACTCGTTCTCACAACAGAAGGACTTCTCTGCCTTGTATCTGTGCAATTTTTTTTCCCTCTTTTCCCTCCCAGATGTACCACTATCCACTTATTTGTATGGAGACTTCATTAGGCTCTGACGGGCACCTCCCTTCATTGTCTTAGATTGAGACTAGTAATGGCTAATGTCCCATGCTGCACTTTGGGTAGAGGCTGAGAGGAAAATTTCCACTGCAAATGGCACTGCGCTATTGGTTAGAGGCATAATGAAACTTTTTACCTTTCCCTGTAGCATTCAGGGAGAAGAGGCAGGGCCTTGGTGGAGGAGCATTTTGATTTGAAAGAGCAAATCCTAACAACAGCAGAGAGACTGGGGGAAGAGCTGTTAGGCAACCTTCCAAATACACCATACTGTTGATTCTAACAGTAAAGGGGCTCTCTTTCTAATCACTCCGTTTATATGTCTGAGCCCTCTTGACAGAGGCAGTGGAGATAAAGGCCACTATTACAGATGTGGCTTGCCTGCTGGAGTTAGCCAACTCCTGAGATTAAAAGTAAATTAGAAAAACATGTGTGTGATTTGTGCTTCTTGGGAAGCTTTCCACTCCTGTTGGGAGGTAAAAATAGTACAGTTAATGTATGCTCTTTCCTTTGATTCCAGTCAGGATTGAAACCTAACTAGATTGGAAACTCTTTATACATTTTAACCCAAGACTGAGCTGGGCCCACAGTGGGCACTGATAAATGTTAGTTGATTCTGAGTCACCTACCCATTAGCCATTTAGATGGTCATATTCAGAACAACTTGCTTTTTTTACTTATTAATAATTTCTAAGCTGCTTCAAATGCAGTGTGCAACATTCTAAATCCAGTTTAATCAGTTTTTTTCAAAGAATAATGGTCATTTGTTTTTTCTGGGGTGTAGTCCCTTTTCTTATGTAATGATAATAAAAAAAGCAATGGACCTTTTTGTTGGAATAGCACATTAAGATTTCATATCTTATTCATATTTATCACCAGCATTCATTCTTACCTATCTCCACCTAGTCCCTTTTAGCTTATCTGCTTTTCATTCCCAGTGAATATTTGTGCTTTGGAATAATTTTTCCTAAGATGAGTATATCTTAGTTTATATATAGTAGTTTGCATTTTTTTCAAGTTCACTTTTTCTTTATATATTTAAAGCCTTAGGGTTTCGTTTTCCATTTCTGAGCTCTCATCATGTGCAGTGTTTTCCCATCCAGTATTATCAGCATTCCTGGATAATTTCTTCCTGTTCCCAGATCATTTAACTGTGAGCACAGTAGTAGGCTCTGAGAAAGCACTCGGCAAATACTTATTTGTTGAGTGATAAGCTGAAGGTATTATTAGATTTTTTTCCTCAGTGAAGCAAAAGCAGATTTTCAGGTACAAACTATGAGAAGGTGGCACTCCGAGGGTGGTCCTATCTGCCTTTGTCCATTATTCTGACTCCTGCAAATGTCATGGAACCTGCTTCTGACTTCTGGGATTGAGAAGGGTGAAGAACGATTGAAACTGGACAGAAAGAAAGGAAGTTGGGGATGAATCAAGGTGTGCTCACCTTATCATTTCTGCCCATTTCATTGCCAAAGCAACATACATGACTAAGTGTGACATCAGTGGAGTGGGAAAAGTATAATCAATTCCAGAGATGAACAACACCTTTTGGAGAATAATATAGTCTCCTAACATGCTTTTCAAAATGTAGGCTATAGACCAATTGATCAACATCATCCAGGGGTTTATATAAAATGCATATTCTTAGCTTTTGCCCCAAATCTACTAATCAGAATCTGACCTGCCTTTTAGCAAGATCTCTTGTTGATTTGAGAAACACTTAAAATTTGAGAAACAGTAGTCTAACACACTGCTCAAGTATTATTGTTTTTAATTTTTTAAAGTTTTTAAAAATAACAATTGTATATATTTATATTGTATATGTTTTTTAAAAATATGAGCTATTTCAACTGTAAATAAAAGCACAGATTGATATAGTGAAATCCATGGACATGCCACCTACTTTGTCTAATTTTAACATTTTATATTTGTACATCACGTATTAAAAATAATATGTTCAGTTTTAGTACAGTATGTGCTCCTCCCTGATCCCAGTTCCTCTTTCCTTTCCTGAACTTTGTGTTCATCATTTTTTTGCAAATTATTATACTTCATATCCACAAATCTATAAAATACATGGTTTTTAAGCTTTACATAAATAACATCACACTGTAATATCTTGCTGTAACTTGACCTTGTTGCTCAACATTGTTTCTGGAATTTATCTTTACACATACAGTTGTCATTCAATCATTCATGTTACTGGTTGTGTAGTATTCCATTTACCTTAATTTGGAATTTAAGGTGATGTTTCTGGTGATGCCCATTTGCTGCTGTAGTTTGCTTTTTTCATTACAAATTTGGGCCATAATAAGTATTTCTGAAAATAAATCCATATATACTCTTTTTTTAACAGTTTCCCTAGGACATTTACCTAGGACTAGTGTTGCAAAGTTGCAGGTATGCGTATTTTTAACTTTATTAGATTTTTCCAAATATCTTTCCAAAGTGATTGTACCAATTTATGTAAGAAAGTTGCCATTGTTCCATAACAGTTGGTAATAATCACACTTTTTAGGTTTTGTCTGTCTAATAGCTGTGAAATGCGACACTGTTTCTGTTTTAACTTTCATTTCCCTAAGTACTAATAAGGTTGAGCATCTATTTATATGTTAGTATGTCTTTGTTTTGGCTTTCTATGAATTATCTGTTCATATAAACAGCATATTATTGCACATTTTGAATTGTAACCTGTCATCTGTCTTTTAACTAGCACATATAACATACATTTATTGTGATTAATAACATAGTTGATTTTATTTTTGTCATCTTATTTTGTACTTTTTCTTGACTCTCCTTATTCTGTTTTTTCCTTTTTTTATAAAAACTACCTTCTATTATTATTTTTTTTCATTTTTCTATCTTCTACTATCTGAAGTTTATGCCTTCTGTTTTCATTCTTTAAAGGTCACACTTAACATTTTAACATGAACGTTTGGCTTAACAAAGCCTCTATTCTTCTTCTGAAAAACATAAGAATCTTAGAATCTTTTGTCCTTTTTCTTTTTACATTTTATATTCCATAGTTAAGATTTGTCTGGTTTTATACTCACCAATTGATATTATTACTGTTATTATTGATTTTACAATTAATACTTATATTGAGTAACCACATTTTTAGCAATTTATTTGGTCATCTTTCTTTCATGTATTTAAGCCCTTTCTTTTGGGCTTAAGAATCCTTCTTCCTAAGGTACATTATCGGTTATTTGAGCAAGGATCTGTTAGTCGAGAGCTTAGTGTGCCCGAAATGGACTTTATTTCACTTGGAATCACAAGTGGTAGTCTAGATTGCTACAGAACTCAAGGTTGACATTATTTTCTTTCAATGTTTCAAAGATATTATTCCTTTGTCTTCTTGTTTCCATTGTTACTATCGAGAAATCTGTTATTCTAGTTGTTGTTCCTTTTGTAGATGACCTGGAATTTCTCTCTGGATGCTTTTAGGATCTTCTCTGTGGTGTTGGGGAGCTTCACAATGGGTAACTGGGTGTGGATTTATTTTCACTTCTTCTGCTCATAAATAATTGTACATCCAGAATTATGTCTTTCTTTAATACTTGGAAACACTCTGCTGTTATCTTTTCAGCAAATACATTGCCCATTTCTCTCTATTTTCTCTTTCAGGAACTCCTATTAGACATATATTGAGACTCCTCATTCTGTCTTCTACACTCTTCAATGCTATTTTATATTATTTATTTAGTTCTCTAAACTTAATTCTGGGTAATTCCCTCACAAATACTTTCATGTT
Source organism: Hipposideros armiger (assembly GCF_001890085.2). Classification (NCBI taxonomy): domain Eukaryota; kingdom Metazoa; phylum Chordata; class Mammalia; order Chiroptera; family Hipposideridae; genus Hipposideros; species Hipposideros armiger. Next base: position 358,363 of record NW_017732179.1, on the reverse strand, counting down.
CATCATACTTTCTTCAGTTTTATCTAATCTGTTTAGTCTATCTACTGAGTTTGTTTAATTTTTAACTTTTTCAATTAATTATTTTGTTTAGACACACAAAAGATTTAGAGAATACTGTAAATGAATGCTTGAGAACTCACCATCAAGCTTCACAATTAAAAACTTTATATCTTTTGTTTCTTTTCTTTCATTTAAATCACCAAGTTTTTATTTATAGGTGTTCTAATTTGTTTTTTTTTTAACTTTTCTGTTATTTGCTTATAATGTCTTATTCTTTTTAAAAATAATTTTTCATTCCTTCTATAATAAACCATTTAAAATATTTATTTTGCAGTTTCCCTGATAGTCCCATCATTTGAAGATTATAAAAGTCTAATCTTGCTATGTTTTATATGCTAGCTCTTGTTTACTGAGGAGATTGCTTTTATTTGTTTTATAATTTTGAACTGTAAGCTAATTCAACAGTGCTTTTTCTGTTTGCATCTTGGGTGGCTTGGGTGAGGGCAAGCCATTTTATTTTGAAAGTTTTGTTTGTTTGTTTTTTCTTCCAGGGAGCTCAGGGAGCATTAACTGGCTAGAAAATATTTTTTATGGTTCCTAGAGCCTGAAAGTGCTAAACTCATACCCAACACACTCACAGAGACACACATTCCTGGCTACAGACTCTTAGGGTAAACTTTAATTTATTGCTACTAGTGCCCAGACCATGACAGGAAAAGCTTTTCTGTTATTTCTCTGTGCTAGTAGGCAGGTTTTTTTTTTAGTTCATTCTTTCAGTGAAATACAGCCTATTGAGGTTCCCATTGAGGTTTTATGTGAAGTGACTTAATTTCAACTCTATGCCTTACTTTATCTCCTGGCCCTGTCTGAGCATAAAATCTAAGGGACTTGGGTCACAAACAACAGAATCTCCCCACCTCCCAGACTGCTGCAGCTGCAGCTCACACACTTGCTGCTGTGGATTCCAATCCCTCTTAGTTTTTGGTCCTTGGCGTTCTCTCTCTCAGTTTGTCATATGCTCAGCTCTTTAACAGATGTTTATATTTATTTTAGCTCATACTTCTATGTGATTTTTGGTAGGAAGATTTATTTGGATTTCTGGTTTATCCAAAAAGAACTCCCACTTAACTTCTTTAAGGTGCTCATTTTATTCTTAAAAAGCCAATAATGATGCTATGTACTTTGCAGCTTTTTTTAAGGATCGGATATAATATATGCAACATATCTCTGTGCCTGGCAATGTCTTGCACAAGTAGATATTTGACAAAATAGTAACTATTTTTATTATTTGTTAACACATAAATAAAAAAGGAAAAAAAATAAGCCATGAAAAAATGTTTTGGATTATTTATTATTATTAAGAAAGCACTTCTGGGAATATGTTATGGAGGAATAGCTTGGATGGGGCCCAACTCTTGATTAGATTTTTGTAAACATTTGTTGGAGGCCCATTGTGGGGTTTAGGACGCTTATATTCTATAGGTTTCTCAGTGCTCAGTATGGGAGACATTGCTGTCTTTAAAATATGTGCTGCTTTTCTTGAAAACAATTCCTAAAGTTGACATTGAGTCACAAAGCCAATATTAAAGATACCACAGGGATTAACTTTATCATCTCTTCATTCTTTAATCATTTAGCCACCTGGCTGCTGTGTCACCTCCTACATGCTTTCCATTTCCTCTTACCAGTTCAGTAAAAAATGCCGAGTATTTACAATGTGTGCTCTGTACATATTGTTAGAGCACTGTGAGGGACACAGATATAGTAATATAGTACAAGGAAGAACATTTTCATACTCTGCTATCTTAGAGTCTATTTAGAAAGGTACCCAAAATTATAAACAAGCACAATAACAAAAAAGTCTACATACACGTACTTAAGTACCAGGATTAGCTGTGGAAGTTCAGAGAAGGAAAAAATGTGAACCTAGGCTTGTCAATAGGGCAGGAATGAAGTTACTCAGGTATGAAAATGAGATTATGCAGGTCAAGGAAATAGCATGCACAACAGCATGGAGGTCAGCACCACGATGTCAGGGGAAAGAGCTCAGCACCTGGTGATACTGGGTCGTCCGAAAAGTCATGACGTATTTCGTCTATGTTTTTCAAAGGTCATGTATTTATATAAAGAACAAAGATCAATCAGTGATATATTGCCCACTTTGTTTGATAACCTTTGGCTATTTTTCAGTGAGCTTCATAATTCCTCGTTCACAGAAGGACCTGCGTTTCTTGGCAAAAAACTGAACAAGGTGCTGATTTACAGCCTCATCTGCATTGAATGTTATACCATGTAACGACTTTTGAAGAGAGCAAAACAAGTGGAAGTCTGACCGCTCAAGGTCAGGTGAGTATGGTGGGTGTGGCAACACATTCCATCCAAGCTCCAGTGATTTTTGATGGGTGATCAAACTTGTGTGTGGTCTCGCGTTGTCGTGATGGAACACAACTCCTTTACAATTAACGAGCTCTGGACGTTTCTGGATGATGGATTCATTCAAACCGTCCAATTGCCGACAGTACACATTCGATTTGATTGTTAGGTTTCTTGGTAGGAACTCGAAAAACATGACACCTTTAAAATCCCACCACACTGAGAGCATAACCTTCCTCTGATGAATGTCTGCTTTCGATGTCGTTTGAGGAGAATCATCACGTCGGGACCAAGACCTTTTGTGCACCACGTTGTTGTAAACAATCCACTTCTCATCACCAGTTATCAGTTGCTTCAAAAAAGGATTGTTTTCTACACGTTTAATGAGCATATTGCAAACGTTTATACGCACCGTCAAATTAACTTCTTTGAGTTCATGTGGAACCCAATTATCAAGCTTGCATTCATATCCCAGCTTCTTCAGGTGGTTGTGAACGCTTGAATGATGGATGTGCAATGTTTCTGCAATCTCTCGTGTCATGTAACGTGGGTTTGACTCGATCAATGCCTTTATTTTGTCGTCATCAACCTCGAGGGACCTCCCTGACCGAGGAGTGTTGTTGAGATCAAAATCACCAGCACGGAATTTTGTGAACCATCATTGGCACTGACATTCTTGTAGAGCATTGTCACCATAAACTTTATGCAATTTGTCACAAGCTTGACTTGCATTCTTTCCTTTATGGAAATAAAACAGTAAAATATGGCAAAAATGCACAGTTTGGTCTTCCATCTTCAACTTACTGTAAAATCTCCAAAGTCAACCAAATCTCTCAATTTCTTTTTAGGATGCAGCTAGAACTGTCAGCTGTTAAATGACATAGCAATAACATAGATGCGAATTACTCTAGTATTTCCAAAAATGAACTAGTGCCATCTGTCGCAAACATGCATCATGACTTTTCCGACAACCCAATAGAATATTTAAGTTGGAGTTCTGCCTTTGTGACCTTTTATGTACTAGTTTTCTGTATGAGAAGATCCTCCTCTTTGTTTTGAGAGATATTTTGGGGAGGGACATACCCAAGGCATTTGGTAATGTATCAGGACAACTGAGGGAAAACCTACCTAGCTTAAGACAAAACAAACAAAAAAGATATGTTGTTTGATCCAGGAGTTCATAAAGTGCCATTTGAAGCTAACTCTCCCCCATCTCCCAGCTCTTCACTCCTTCATAGTTGATTCTAATATCAGATTTCATATGGTAACTGTTAGAAGCACCAGACTTCCATCTTGTGAAGTGCAAGTCTAGTGGAAAAGAGATCACCTCTTTCTTTCAGCAGACCCAACCAAATATAATTGCATCTCATTCATTCTAATTGGGTTATTCACCTGTCCCAAGAGCATGTGACACTCAATAGACCAACTCTGAGTCAAAATGCATAGGGTGAAGTCAACTCTACTCGGAGCACATGGATTGAGAGAAAAAGAGGGACTAGTTGCCCAGATGAAATGTTGTATTTGCTTATTTAAGAAAGGATAGATGGATTCTGGGAGCTAAAACAGCAGAGAGAGAGAGAGAGAGAGAGAAGGGGCTTAATATATGGACAGGTATTATAGCCAGATAGATCCCTGTCACATCTTGGGCAAAAGTCTCAGTGTTTGTGAGACTCAGTGTACCCATCTGTAATGGTGCCTACCAGTAGGATTGATTGCTTGGAGAACCAAGAGATCTAATGAGTAGGAAAGTACCTCATAAATCATGAAGTACTGTAAAAATACAAGGTGTCTATAGATTAGAATAAATATAGAGGAATATGACAGGCTAAATAAATGTTTTTAGATGGAAGTCAAATGTTGCTATATAAAGGATAATGCTGTGTTTATGTCACATGGCTAATCTTCCTAAACTTTGACTTGTTCTTCTTTCCGGAATCTCTATGTATGATCTGTCCTTTCTCTTCCCCTGCCCAGAATGCTTTGCCCCTGAGTGTAGACTGAGCAAACATTTGGGGTCTAGACAATATTTAGTAATTGCCCTGGTTTCTCATAGCACGTTGGGATGGGTGACCAGGAAGAGAATGGAAAGAGATTTTAGGCTTTAGGTTTCTAAATTATTTGTTCTCTTTTATTTCTTGTTGAAGTTGAAAATGTGTCCTGTGTCATTTTGCAAAAAGAGGCTTTTGTTCCTTCTTGTACCCTGCTTTCCCAGAACCCACCTCTCCTTTATACTCTCTGGATTATAAAGTATTGCTAGATATTCAGAGGCTGAAACTGAATTATCTGCTTGGCAATCCCTGGAAATAGGAAATCAGGGTCTTCCTTTGCACAGGTTTTATAGGAAACAAGCCCATGAGCCAGCTATTTTAGACCCTGAACTCAGATAAATTGGATGTATTTTCTTTTCTGTCTTCAGACATAATACAAAAGTTGGGATGATTCCACTGAAGCATTATCTATTCTCTTTAGGCAGTTTATACTTTGTATAACTACCCAGCTATGCCTCTGACCCTTATGATGCTTTTCTCAATAACCTACAGTGGTGCTTCTTTTGTTTTGTATCCCATGTCATCACTCTTTTCAACCATCCCTCCGCTCTCCTCCAGATCAGCTCTTTATGCCAGTGAGAAGGGAAAGAGTTACACCTTTTATGCTCAAGAGTTAAGAAAAAGTAAAATGGATGGCCATGGGTGGCTCTAAGTATGTATTGGTTTGAATTGTAGGATGAGTTTGCAGACTGATTTTGGGTCCCTGGCTGGGAAAACAAGCAAAACAATCTAATTCTTTACAATTAAAACCGCATATGGATTTTTTTTTAAATTGCAAATTTTATTTTCAATATTGTTTTTCATAGGACTAAATACTTGGTCATACTGGTGATATAAACTATTGCTAGTGTCCACTAACTCCCAAACCACCAATACTCATTGGCCCCATGACAACTATGGCCTGTCACTCACAGCTGATGTAGCCAAATGGAATGTTAAGAAAGGGAACATTGCTGATCTATGGGTCTTAACATTGAGGTAAAAATAAAAATGCAATTAGAGTCGCTTGACGGCTGAGGTGGTGGTTTAAATCACACAGGCTGACATATTGAAGCAATAATTACTTTTGCAAAATTTTTACCCTTAACTCTCTACTTGTCTGGTACCTAGGAGGTTGGCCTGTTTGCTGATGCCTACCAGGAACCTAGGGACTATATTGCCAATCCATCACTTAGAACACAGGCTGAGAAGCTATACTGTCTGAGTTCAAATCCTGGGTTTGTACTTACTGGGTGACATTGAACTAGTTACTTAACCTCTCACTTAGTTTCTTCATTTGTAAAATGGGGGTAACAATAATACTTATGCTAAAAAGTTGTTAGGATTAAATGAGTACATGTGTATAAAGTGATTAGAAGCCAGCACATAGGAAGAACTCAGGTGTTGGTTTAGTATTAATTGGCATTACTTATGATTATTTATTGGTTCAGGATAAGAAGATATCCTGTGACTCCAAATGGGAGAGATGTTTTTCCTTCTAAGTCCTCCATTTTATTAGGCCAAGTCTTTTCTCTTCTCCTTATCTTCTCAGTAGAACCTCTTTTACCTGACATGCTTTAATTCAGCATGTAGATGTGAACATACACACACACACACACACACACACACACACGACTATACTCATGCACACACATGCATATTCATGGTAGTTTTGACAGGGAAATTTGGATTGCAAGAAGCAGAAACTTGCTTAAACTAGCCTAAGAAAAGGGAAACTGATTTTCAGTCTGATCATGGCAGGCATTCAAGAATAGGAAACATTAAAAAATGGGCAGAGGATCTGAATAGACTTTTTTCAAGGAAGACATACAGATGGCCAACAGGCATATGAAAAGATGTTCAACATCACTAATTATCAGGGAAATGCAAATCAAGACCACAATGATATATTACCTCACACCTGTCAGAATGACTATTAGCAAAAAGACAAGAAATGTGTTGGAAGTGATATGGAGAAAAGGGAACACTTGTGCACTGTTGTTGGGATTGTAGATTGGTACAGCCACTATGGAAAACAGTATGGAGTTTCCTTAAAAATTTCAGAATAGAACTACCATATGATCCAGCAATTCTTCTTCTTGGTATTTATCTGAAGAATATGGAAACACTAATTAAAAAAGATGTATGTACCCCTGTGTTCATTGCAGCAGTATTTACAATAGCCAAGACAGAGAAACAATGAATGGATAAAGAAGATGTGGTATATACACCCAATGGAATACTACTCAGCCGTAAAAAAGAAAACATTACCATTTGCAACAACATAGATGGATTTTGAGGCTCTTATGTTAAGTGAAATAAGTCAGATGAAAAATGACAAAAACAATATGACTTCACTCATATGTGGAATATAAAACAAAAAAGTAAACAAACTAACAAAACAAAACAAAAACAAGCTGATAGATAAAGACAACAAAATGGTGGTTACCAGAAGGGGAGTGGAGGTGGACAAATGAAGTAAAAGGACTCAAATACATGCTAATGGAAGGAAACTAGATGATTGGTGGTGAGCACACAATGGAGTATACAGATATCAAATTATAAGGTTGTACACCTGATATTTATATAATGTTATTAACTAATGTTACCTCGATCAATCAATCAATCAAAAGGACAAAATGCCACACACACACACACACACACACACACACACACACACAGAGAATAGGAAACAGAACACTGAATCTAGAACGTTGTACCATATTATGTGGCTACCCCCTTTGTCTCTCATATAATTGGATTCTTTCTGTCTCCTGTCTCATGGTTTCAGCACTCCATAGACATATTTAAATGCTGTACTTGTGTGGGCTCACTGAGTTTGTTCCTCTTGAGTCAGGCATCTGCTGGTTTAGGTAGCTTTGACTAGGGAATAGACTAATAGATTGTAGAAATTTAAGTAGGGGAAGGGTCTCCTAGGTGAGTTTTCAGATGGGCAGGATATTACTGGCACCATTGGTATACCTGGTAATCAGCTAAGCTTCCCTGTAAGGTATCTATTTTACAGAACTGTTAGGATTAAACGAGCATGTATAATAGATATAAAATACTTAGAACACAGCACATAGTTAGAGTTCAGGGCTACTCACTTTCTTTATGTTTTCCTCCGGTTCTCAGTTCCATTATCTGTAAGTGAGGGTCTTAGACTAGGTCCTTTCTGGTTCTGCCATAGAATATGGTCCCACTTAAAGATCAATTGATGGAGATGAAGTGACCAGGGATTTCTGTTTCTTCCTCGTCTGTTTCAACTTCCTAGAGTAGTTTCCATTGCTGGACTGCTCATTAAGTTTCCTCCTTTTACTGGTGTGAATAATTAATTGCCACTATCATTTAGACTCCTAGCAACAAACTTCTGTCCCTCATCTCCTGTGGTGCAGCATGTACTTCCTGGGCAGATGAAGAAATAACAGTGTGTGAGAAATCTGTTAGCAATTAGCACAGCCAACTGGACTTTCTCAGGAGGATACACAGCATCCCCCTCCAAGAACAAGGATTCAGCTCCTCTACACCAATGAGAACTATCAGATGTGCTCAATATTTAATAGATGAGCTAAAGCTCTAATGAGGTGAAGACGTTATACATGGACAGTTTTCTCCTGAGGGATCAGTGGGGCAAGTCTCCTCCAGATATCGCAGAAATTGTGCTGTTATGCTTGAAACCAGAGGCCTCGCCTCCTCCAGCAGGGGAGAGTTCACAGCTCATTTTTCACCTGTCTGGCAGAGCCTAAGATGTGCTTACTCGTTTAACCTCAGTTCTAGAGTCTGGGCATGAAAGATGCAGCAGGAACCATTAGCTTTTCCCTGTAGTGGTTAACCTCTATATGTGAACTTGGTAATTCTGTCTCAGTGGGGAGTTTTCCCCACTTGGTGGAACATTCCCTGTGGGTCAATGAGTACAGGAAAGTTAGGTTATTTTAAAAAGTAACCTGCAAAATTCTATTAGATGTGGCTGGAGATGGGAGCAACAGAGGACCATGGATAACTAGTGAGGTTTCAGAAACTCAAATTTGAATACCTATGACCCTTCAAATGATGTGGGTCAGACTTACTACACCTAGGTCATTTGGTCTCTTCCTATAGGGCAGCGGTTCTCAACCTTCCTAATGTCGCAACCCCTTAATACAGTTCCTCATGTTGTGGTGACCCCCAACCATAAAATTATTTTCGTTGCTACTCTGTAACTGTAATTTTGCTACTGTTATGAATCGTAATATAAATATCTTTTTGTTTTCCGATGGTCTTAGGCAACCCCTGTGAAAGGGTCATTCGACCCCCAAAGGGGTCACGACCCACAGGTTAAGAACCGCTGCTATAGGGGATTCTGTGAGCTCCAGGAACATACTACCTGCCACTTTCAATCTATGTGTAAGTCCCCTGGAAGGAAGGTAAACATGCTGACTCTGGAACACTAACCCTTGGGGGATGCTGATAAGGGACTGCGTGTCCCTCCCAATTGTTTTTGTTGGTCTTGCTCTATGTTCTTCCTCTATTCTCCTGCCCTATCTAGTTCTTTCTACGGCCCTTGTCTTCTTTCCTGCTTTTTAACTTTGACCCAGTCATTAACGTCTCAGGACATGTTCCACTGTTGTAATGATCACCAATACAGAAAACCATGAACTATATTTTATTGAGGTTTATATTAAAAGAGCTGATTCTCTTGACATCAGGAATGGTGAGTGTGAAAGGAAGAATCATTTCTAAGCAAGTCTGAAGATCACTTTTCTATGACTGACAGCTTCTGTCCAAGTTTTGATGATTTTATGTGAACTACTTCACACCAGCCATAGGAGTGGTAATGAGGAATACTTATGTGTGTGCAGGGGTGGAGGAGGGAGGGTAGTTTGTGGATATAGGGGTGGAGGAGATAGTGGGGAGTAAAGGTTGCTTATAAGCCTCAGAATTACTTAAGATAATAAACCTCTGTCATAGAAAGTTTGGGATTGAAAAGGGAATAATAAAATAGTAATCAAAAATGTGCTAAAATGAATTTGATGCAAATGAGATGCAGAGAGTGCCCTGGATGTGTTGGAAGAGGATGTCAGATAATTGGAAAGCATACATTCCGGCCTACGCATGGCCACTGCCAATCTCTTCAAGAATTCTCTGGAGCCTCTTACTGCAAAACCATTTTAAGCTGAACAGGGACTTTTTTTTCATCCTGTCAGTTAAAGACTTGTGAAATTTTATCTATTTTGGTGTTTGTTCTATTGGGAAATGGACAAGTTCTGGAGAGGAGTCAGGAACAAGCATTGGCAGGTGCTCCACACTCATCCTGAGTTCAGCCAAGTCACCTTAATCCAGCAGCTCTCTCTCTCTGGCATGCTGGCATGAGAGAAGACATAGTGGCTTATGTGTCAGGGAGAAGGAAGTCATGTCTAGCAAAGAGCAGACTCAGGGCACCCAGTTCATCCTAACCCCTCACCTTTGCTTTGTATGTGAGAGTTCTTCCTGCTTCTGCCCCATGGGCCCTGAGGAGGAGCAGCTGATCCAACTGGTCAGATTCAGGAACTGCCGTTAGCAGCAGCAGGGGCCGAGGCATGCCGCCTTGCATTCTGCTCTCTCTTCTGTGACCTCCTGCCGAGAAGCTGGTTGCTGAATTGAGACTGGAGCGTCCGTTACTCTCTCTCTGCACATGTGCCATTGAGACAAGAGCATCCAAGTGTCCAGGGAGAAGACAGAATTAGCTTTCAAATATGGGGGCAACGTAGAAGACTTCATTCGGCTCCCAAGCTCTGGCTCTGTTTTTCCGGAGGACTTGCCTTGCAGTCCCCAGCCGTGACCATCATGACGCTTCCCATCTGTTTGCTGTTCCTTAGGCTCCTTTGAACCCTCCCAAGGGCTGGTGGGTACAGGTGCCTGGCAAAATAGGACTTAACATAACCCTTTTATTCTTCCTGTAGGCCTGGCAAAATCACAGTCCTACTCCTGTCACCAGAGGACAGAAATGTTGCCAAGTCCCTCTCTCCAAAAGGATTAAGTTATTCTAATCTGAAACCAGAGACATGGAAGCATGATTGGGTTTTTAGATATGATAATATGCTATGCTATTGTTTATCTGGGCAGAGATAATAAGCCAGGATCCTGAAGCTGTGGGAACAGATTTGTGAGGGGAACAAAAAAGGGATTTGAGGCTCAGAGGAAGGCTTTTGGTGCTTACTGGAGTGGTTGTAGACTTAGAGGAAGAAAAGCCGGGTTCAGAGAGATTTTCCATGCAGAGGCCAGGGCAGCGATTCAGCCATGATTTGTTTGTATAGATAAATGGAAGGCAGGTGTTCATTCCTTAGAAGAGAGAATGTTCTTTTCTGGTGAACAAGGGGGCTGGGTCCTAAAACAGAGGCTAGAAGACAGAAGGAATAAGGAAAGGAAACCAGAAAAGGAGATCTGTTTGGGCGTCTGCATCTTTCACAAACCAAGACCCCCTCCCACTAAAAGCAAAGTACTTTGGGTGCTTTAATCTTTATGGTGCAGTTTGTTAATATGCACAGGGTGGGAGGGTGTGTTACCCAGAGCAATGGTGCAGTTTGCTGGGATGGAGTGATCCCAGGAACATGGTGTTTGGGAAAGAACAGCTTATGCTCTTGGAGATCAGAAAGGAACTCAAAATGCAACCCCTGAGTAGTGGAAAGAATCTTCAATGGTTTATGGGTTCAACTTGTCACTATGCCAGTCATTAACGAGGACCTTCGAGAGTTTCATCTTCTCTCTGGGCATTAGTTGCTTGTCTACAAATCAGGAGCTTTCATTTTCTATGCTCCTGAAACGTGTCTGAGAACTGTTCTGAACTATGCTTTGTGGCAGGGATCCTGAAAGTCTTCACTAAACACACCACAGGCTCTCTGTTTCTATTGTCAACTCAGCAGCAGACCCACTCCCTTCTGATTACTCACCAGCAACCCCCCCCACCCCCCGCCTCCCCATCATGATCCCATGATTCTGATTCTTTGGGACTACATTTCCCAGATTCCCTTCTCAGGAGGTTCTGTACTGGATTTGGTTAATGGGAGGTACTTTTATAAGATCTGGAAGCCAAAAGGAAAGAGAAGCCATGAGTTACTGTGGCAGTTGTGGGCCTTAGCAGATGGCAGATGGGGCTATGTCAGTGGTTTGGTGGCACTCTCCTTGAAATTACCTTCTTTGCTGCTGCAGGTTGCTGAGATCCCCAGCAGTGACTTCCCTGTGATTATTGCATTTCTAGATTTTCTGAAAGCCAGCACCAACCTCCTTGACCTTTTTACCCTGCAACCCTTACAGCACTTATGTAAACCCCTAATTCTCTAAATTAAATCTCTTCCTGCTTGAGTAGCTTCTGATTTTCTGACTGTATTAGGGTTCTCCACAGAAACTGAATGAACAGAGGGGGTGTGTGTGTGTGTGTGTGTGTGTGTGTGTGTGTGTGTGTGTCCGTGTCTGTGTCCATATATATACGGAGAGACAGAAAGACTTTTATTATAAGGAATTGGGTAGTGCAATTATGGAGGCTGGTTAATCTAAAATCTGCAGTGCGGGCCAGTAGGTTGTAGACCAATGGAACTAGTGGTACAGTTCTAGTCCAAAGGCTGGCAGCCTGAATACCCACAAGGGGAGATGGTACAGACAAAGTTTGAAGGCAGTCTGCTGGAGAATTGACTTCTGCTTGGGGAGGCTGGTCTTTTTGTTTTGTCTGGGCCTCCAACTGATTAGATGAGGACCACCCACATTATGGAGAGCAATCTGCTTATGCGAAGTTAATCAATTAAAATTTTAATCTTGTCCCCAAATATCCCCAATTTAACACATAAGGTTAACTAACACACTGACCAAAATCCATTTGATAAAACATTAGGATCCAGGAAACAGTGCCTCAAATATGGAATGTGGGATTGATTATCTGATTTAGTTATACCTAAAATGAGAAATAACCAGGGAAAATTGGAATGCTGGTAGTTCATGGCACATGGTGGTAAAATCTTAGTTAAAATTTCATTTATATTTGCTCATAATGGTCTATTAATGCTTTGGGAAACAAAGTGGCTATTGTAGTAGAATGTCGTGAAGGAAAATTAGTTATAGACTACGGAATGGATAGTTCTCAGTGCATAGAAGAGCTCAATGAAGGCACAGGATCCCTAGAATTAGAATCGGATATTTGGGTGAATTCTGTTCAGTATTTGGACCTTGAACCCCATATCATCTTCAACTTTATTGTCAGAAGCAATCTCTCCTTCTATCTATCAGGTGGTTTGTCTCCTCATTTTTAAAGTATTTGAAATTAAATGATCTAAGGCAGTTAGGAAAAAGCTGATTATCCTTAAGGCTTACTTACTCCCACTATCTCTCATTCCTACAGACCCACACTAATATTGCATCTTAGCAACCTCCAGGGATAAGAGGACACAATCTAAACTTGGAGGTGATAGTGTATTCACCAAAAGAAGATTTTGCCAATAGATTCTTAAAGTTTATACCAAGGAAGAAATAATGTAGCATTGGATTGGGCTGGCTTTTCAAAATGGATTCAAAGTTTTATCTCAAACAACTGAAAGTGACTTAAACAGCTGCTCACTTTGTGGACATAAACGTGGACTCAACTGTGGCTTGTGGTAAACGAAGTTGAGGCTCTAGGCTTTACTGGGTAAAATGGAGGAATGAAGCTAAGGGCTTAGCAAGACAGAAATGTTGGGTTAGGTTTATCATACATGACTTCTCTAATCGCCTGCATTAGGAGGGCCTAGATAACATTCTCTTCACTGAGGCATGGGGAAAAGGCATTTGTGAGGGAAACCCCAGTATCTTTGAGAAACTCTTTAATTGTTGTCCTTCACAGGCAGAGAATGGTGCTGGGAAATGCCATGATTGAAATGAGCTCTCTCAAGTAAATGGGGATAGATGACTAATTATAATGCTGAGCCACCAGAGACAAGGAATGTGTGGTTATGGTAATGAGCAGCAGGCCTAGAGCAATAATCATAATGATTTCACATGCACAAATTTGGAGGAATCGGTAGTTGATCTTGGTATCCTTAGAAATGAAATAGACGGGAAGTCTACTAGCATCTTATTTGAGCTGAATAACTGAAAAACCATATGTCTAGTGAACAGAGAGCCCTGACTTGTGTCACCAAAATGGCGATTAAATTCCTCTCACACAATTTCCAGGTTGGAACTGGTCACAGATGTAAAGATGTTTGAATGAAGGAAAGAAGTCTCCCATTGAGGAAGAACCCTACGCTACTGCCACAAGTATATACATTGTAAGTTGTCCTCCTAGTCTTCCCCAAAGCTTCATGCAACCATTTTCTAAGACTACTGTGACCTTGGAAAGTGAAAGACAAACATTTTTTGGTGATTCCTAGAGTTTAGTTCTGAATGAATGCTACCTGTGGGAATCCAATGTACTATCTACTGTGGTCCACCAATCCGAGCAAGGATTTCTAAAGTCAGATGATACATGGATTTTTTACTTTAGTCAATGGCATAGTGAGTGCAGCGCACCCACAACCCCACCTTGTGGTTAATTTCTCTAGTTCCTGAATGCATAGTTGAAAAAGACATACTTGGTCACTGAAAAATCCCTGTTTTGGCTACCTAACTTGTAGACTTAAGGCAATTATTGTAAGAAGAGCCAAACAGTGCCTATGGGGCTGTCTCTGCCACACAAACAGTAGACTAAAACCTATGTTCTCTTGGAAAACCACAAAATTAGTGCTACCACCAAAACATTGAAAAATGCTATAGTGTGATTCTTATGTCATCACCATTTAACATATATGTTTATTTTATACACAACACAGCTGGATATTGAAGGACAATGTATTCTTTTAAACCTAATTAAATAGTAACTTCCAGTATCAGTTTTTTTCTAAGAGCAGATATCTGCATGTTACACCATTCTGTCTATGGCTTTGGCCCTGTTGTCCTTTTTGGTACTCATATGCACCTTGTCTCCAGTACCGCATGTTCAGTCATCGATCTATCAGTTGTTTTCCTCTATTGTGATTAGCAAAAGCCACCAGAGGCTGTTTCTTTCATCTGACAGGGACAGTAGTATGCCATCTTTCCTTTACCTCATGCCTGTGCCTATTTTCAGANGTTTTATTTTAAACTTCTCTGAGTATTTCAGTCTTAGCTTTATCTCTAATTGCCTAATGGTAAATATTGTCTCTAGTCCTAGGAATTTCATTCACTGCTGAGGGAGTATGAAGTTGTGGTGAAGAGCTTGGACTCTCCGGCCAAATCACCTTGGCACAAATCAAATTACCTTGGCTTTGAAACTTGTTCATTGAATAAACTTGGACAGAGTAGTTAATACTCTATCTTTTCTTCTACTTAAAATACATTTTTCATAATACCTACTTCCTAGTGTTGTTCTGAAGATTTAAAACAATATATATTGAGGATTTAGACCAGATTTTGGTGTGAAGCCAGTACTGTATATGTCAGCTAGAGAAGCAATACATCAGGATGATTAAGAGGGCAGACTCTAGCTGCCAGGTTATATGGATTCAAATCACAACACTGCCATTGCCACGTACCTGCTGTGTGGCTTTGGGCATGTCACCTAACCTCTCTGTGTTTTACTTGTGTTAATCTGAAAATGGTAGCTACAGCTCAGTACTATGAGTAAATGGATGACTATATGTAAAACACTTCAAATACCGCCCCGAGTATAGTAAGCTTATATGTTATCTATTATGATAATTATTAAGTAAATATGGGGAGAATCTCTTGGTTCCAGGAATTGCATGG
This sequence comes from Hipposideros armiger, assembly GCF_001890085.2. Lineage (NCBI taxonomy): Eukaryota > Metazoa > Chordata > Mammalia > Chiroptera > Hipposideridae > Hipposideros > Hipposideros armiger. The sequence goes on along the minus strand of NW_017732179.1, from coordinate 343,220 downwards.
GAGGCAGCATGACAATGGTAAAGAGCATTGGTTCTGGAGGTGACTGTTTGCTACCTCAGTTTTGCCATCTGAAAAATGGGAATAAGAATAGAACCAAACTCAGAGAGTAGTGGGATTAAATGAGAGAATGCATGGCGTGTGATTGGCACCTCACTGGGAAATGAATACTAGCTAATTTAGTTTTTGCTGTTATAATTACTTTGGAGGCTAACATGTGTTCATACCCACAAGGCAGTCCTTAGAGTTCTCAAATAGCTCTGCAGCTTACCATACCCCAGGGCCCTCTCAAACTCTCACATACCAGAGCACGGCTGCTTCTTCCTTGCATACGGCTTTTTTAAGCTGTCATTTTTTTTCCATTGGAAAAATCTCTTAATTCATCCAAATAACTTAAGGATGCTAGAAGACATATAGATTGCTAAACAGAATCAAAATAACAATAGCTTCTGAGCACTTACCATGTATCAAGGACTATGGGTCTGATCTTTTTAAAATAACCACTTTATTGAGATATAATTTACATAACATAATAGTCACACTTTTAAGGCTTGCAATTCAGTGGATTTCAGTCACTTCACAGTATTGTGTAACCATCTCCATATCTAATTGCAGAACATTTCATCACCTCAAAATAGACCCCGTGACCTTTAGCAGTTACTTTCCATTCTCCCCTTCCCTAAGCCCCTGGCAAATACTAATCTATTTTCTGTCTGCATGGATTTGTCTGTTCTGAACATTGTGTTTAAATGAAATCACATAACACATGGCCTTTTGTGAATGGCTTTTTTTTTTCACTTAGCATAATTCATCCATGTGGTGGCATGAATCAGTACTTCCTTCACTCCATTTTTACTGTGGAATANAGGGGGCAGCAATCTTTTTCTCCCTGGAAGAGAAGCATAATATGGATGTGGGTCTGTCTTCCCCATCAGCAGTGTTTCTGCCAGCACCACCATCTGTGGACTTATTGAATGCATTATTCACTGTCTTGGTATCACACAATATTTTTATTCTGACCAAGGAATTTTATTTTGTAGCCAAAATAACACATAAAAAGAAAGTGAGGGAAAGAGTCACACTCATGGGATTCACTTGTCTTATTGTATCACTCATTCACTCAGAAACAAGATGCAGTAAATTCTCAAAACTAGCAACCCACATATTATACTATTTATCTCATTACCAGAATATATAGGTCTAGATTTTTGCTTCCCAACTCCACAACTTTAGACTTTGCTGGTTTAGAAGTCTTAGTTCCCAAATGAAGAATTCTTTTCCCAGGGGATACAACATTAGTTCTTACTGGAAATTGAGACAACAATCTCACCACTTAGGGGCTCCTTGTACCACTGAACCAAGAGACAAAGAAGGGAGTTACTCTCTCCCTGGTGATTGGTTGTGATTACGAAGGAGAAGTAGGGTTGCTGTTACGTAAGGGAGGTGAAGTGGACTGTGTCTGGAATCTAGGGGATTCACTGGTGTACATTCCATACTCATGGATAGAAGTTAATAGAAGTCTACAACAGCCCAATATGGACAGCCCCAGGAATGAAGGTTTGGGTGACCCCAGCAGATAATAGGTATGGTTGGCTTAGATGCTAGCTGATTATAAATAATATGGAATTGGTGGTAGAAGAGTGGAGTTTAAGTATGGTGTTGTGACTGCTTGTAAAAATGAGGACTATGTTAGCTATGTATGTTTTTCTTGTTTGCTTTGAGATACACGTGTATATCATATACCGATTTCTTCTTTGTGTCTTTTTACTTTTCCATACAGTTTTATATAAACTGTGTAGTGGAGATTAACCTTATAATTTAATGTTTAATTTACTGTTTATCAAAGAAGGATTGTGGCTAAACTACAAGAGGAATTAACACTACCCAGAGATGGATATAGTTCCTGAAGGGATTCAATTTTTCCAGGAGAGGATGAGTGCATCTATATTTGTATTAGAGGTAGATATAGCAATTTACGTAGACAACCGGAGTTGTTGCTAATGTTGGTTAGAAAATAAATATGGCTCAAAGGAGTTTCTGAATTTGAGTTGAGAAAAGAGGTAGTTTGGGTTGGATTATCTGTTATCAAATCAGCATCAACTTTCCCCTTACACAGTCACAAGAAATACTGAGAACTACATTTCCCAGCATGTGTTGCCAGCATTATTGCAAGTTATATTCTGCCAATGAGAAACACGCCCATGGAATTCAGAAGAGGAAGAGGAGAAGCCATTATTCTGTAGGCAGGTGCATAAACACAGCTGTTACAGACATAAGGTGTAGCCAGTGCTCTGTGCATCCTCCTGGGAATCACTCGTGGTGTGCTGCAGGCAGCTGTGGTCACTGGCTACAGAGTCCCTCTGATTCACACACTTCTACTTTGTCAAAATAAAGCAGTGGCCTCCTTGGCCTTCACTCTGGCAGCCCTTGTGAAAATTGTGTATGCCTCTAATTCACTTATGAAATCTCTTCCTGTTTATATTATATCCTGAGTGGCTGCTGTTTTTCTGACCAAACCCTTTGTA
>NW_017732179.1:336705-339373 GCF_001890085.2 Hipposideros armiger | reverse complement strand
TGAGACCTGCTTCTCTGATCTACATGGTAGAATATGATTTATCACAGCTTCTCAGTTTACATGTTTCTTTTCTAGCAACTGAAAAGTTGGGAAAATCTGATTGAATCTTCCTGGGCCCAATGCCCATCATTGGTTCAAAAAATTGTGACCAAAATGACAGGCTCATAGGGTACAAACAAGGCTCATGGAAACCCATTCCAATGGGTGAAACCCATAAAGGTAGCCAATGTAAGGGAGAGCAATACCCCAAAGGTACTGTATGAACACCTGAAAGGTCAGACAAAGGCTGGAGGCCACAGAGTTACCTCCTAAAATGCTGAGGCCTGGCAATTTATGCGCTAAACTCTGTATTATGAACTTTCACATTCATTCATCTGTTTACGTATTTACTGAGAGCTTGCTCAGTGTCAGGCTCTGTGCTGGACATTGGGATACTATCAAGAGCTGGATGTATGTAAAGCTGTCTCACAGAGTTTGCTGTTTTATTCTCACTTGTTTGAATCCTAAGCCTCACAGTAATCCCATGTTTGGGGCATTTTAATTCCCGTTTTATAGATAAAGATGCAGAGAAGTCAGCTTTTCTCACATAAGATCAGGGCCCTTTCTGTTCCACCATAGATGACAAGAATGAACCTGATATTTTCTGTATCAGTTTTTGATATACCAATTATATATCATTTTTGTCACTGTATCACATCATAGTTTCTCCCAGGCAATTCTTTTCAGAATTCTTTCAGCTACTGAATATGTTTGAAACTAGTTAAAGTACACTTTAAAAAAGTATTCCATAATTGGGCTGGGCCTTCTCCCATGTTATTTTAAATTAGTGAGATCACTGTTAATGTAACCAACTATATTAATAAATGCATGAACATTTCTTGTGCATCCATCACATCCAACAAGCTCTAAACTAAAATAAGATTTTAATATTTTATAGGTAAGATAGGATTTTAGCTCCTAATAACTCATTTGCCATGTTCTCTTGTACCAAGAGAAAGAGGGTTTCTGTTATTATGGTGCTCTGTTGTCCAGAGAGAGCACGAAAGGAGCAGTGATGGCAGACTGTGATGCCACATGTAAGCTGGGAGTCCATATATAGCCCAGACACTATTTTTTATTTACTTTACAAGCATTATCTCATTAATCCCCACAAACTCCGATGGGGAATTATCATTCCAATTTTATGAATGGGGAAACGATGCTTCAGAAAGGTGAAAACACCTGGTCATGATCAAGGAATCACAACCTGTGACTTTTTTCGTTACGAAGCTCATGTTCTCTCCACCACCCAACCCTGATTGTAAGAACTGCAGCTTCAGTGTAGCCCATATTGGGATGAAATTCCAGCGGCCAAGCCAAGAATTTGTAAAAAGCTTCCGTCTGGTCCAGAATTGCTCCAGTTCTGTATCAGACTATTTCTAGAGTGGGCAGCCCTTTATTTGAGGAGTTTCTGGACTAGTTAAGTGGCAGAGTGTTGGGACTTTCTTAGAACCCAACTTAAACAAGCTAAAGGAAGCACAGGTCACTGGAAAGACAAACGGAATGAATGCTCAGGTACCAGGGCAGTGCTGAGGACCTACCAGCTGGAGCTGGGGACCACACTTCCCATCTATCCTGTCTATGTCAGTCATGATGTTTACTTCTTCAAAACCTTGCAACCAAAGAAGAAAGGGTGTTGAGTAAGACATGGGGTTCTCTCCAAGCTCTGTTTTTAAGGATCTTTCAGAAGGCCTATGGTGGGCCTAATTTGGGTCTAGAGTTCTCTCAAGCACTGCAGTAGGAGTGGGAAGTGGGGAGTTGAGGGGGGGCCCACTGTCTCACAGCCTGTGGCTGGGGGGGAGGGGAGAGGATCCTCTGTAGTCCGAGGGGAAATGGATGCTGGGAAGAAAAAGTAGATGTTCACTATGAAAGCTGAGAGGAGAAAGCTGAGAGAGAGTCTTCCAGCTTAAAATGACATGTCTTTATGTCAGGGAGCATATAATCAACAGAAAGTCTCCATCAAGGCCACCTCTGCAGTGTGGTGTGCACACATCCCGTGCCTAACCCCTACCGTGGTACGTAGCTTCCAGATTTCCTAGACAGAGTTAGAGATGACAAATTCAGTGTGCTTGAACCAGTGCCTCTCTGATTTTGGCTCTGTCCCTTCCCCAGTCGGTATTCTCTCTCCAAAGGCCTCCAAATGTTCTTAAATTATTTTTTAAAAACTACAATGAAAACAAATCTGTTTATCTCCAAAGCTTGTTAGTTCATTATGGATTCAGAGAATAGTTTTCTGATTTATTTCCTTGGTTTGGGCTGCTTCTATCCTGCTAGTAGCAGTTGAACCTAATCTTTGTGATCAATTATAATTAATTAGCAGTATTCTTCCTCAGTAATGGTGACTATAGAATGGTTATGGCGATCTGTGTGTTTCTCTCCCTCTAAGCTGTAAGTAGAGATATGTTTGCTAGATTCCTGTTAATTAATCGTTTAGTTTGTCAAAACACTACAATGGGCTTAAAAATACATTTTGATAGTATTGCTGCTGACTGCTGCTTTGAGAGTCTCTGCTGGCACTGAGAAAAAAATTGATGAGAAAGATAAGCCTTCCTTTACAAAGATGCTGATGTTGGTGTGTAGATCTGTGTCACTTGCTGGGATGTGTGCTGTTCTGAGACTATATATTTAT
>NW_017732179.1:330633-333085 GCF_001890085.2 Hipposideros armiger | reverse complement strand
CTTTTGAGGATCTCCCAGGATATCCTATTTTGCCTGCATCACCTGACTCGATTCTCGCAGTGCTCCTATGAGGTGCTTGTTGCTTGTTTCATTTTACATACGAGAAAGCTGAGCCATAGAGCGTTTAAGTGACTTGCGCACATTCACAGAGCAGGTGAGTAAGGGAGCTAGAGCCCAACCCTTAAAACACTACTACGTGCCACTTATGTCTCCAGAGAACTGTACAGGAGTCTGAGAAATTTGTTCACTGTATCGGTTCTAAAGAAAGCTTGAGGACAGGGGCTTTCAAAGACAAAGGTATTGATTATGGCCAGCATGTACAATAACCCTATCACAGATAAACTCTGGTTCCGAGGGGGATTAAACTTGAATGAGGGCAGTTGTGGAAATTAATCTGTGGTGATACCCATGTGGTTAGGTTGTTATTTGGAAAATGACCAGTCATGCATAAATGGTTCAATGCCAGCTTTGGCTTGAGAAGTTCAATGTAGAATCTGGGTGCTAACATGTTGATGATTAAATATGTTGGAAATATCTTCTCCCAGCTTGTGCCTGTCTTTTGGTTTTATTTATGATGTTTGATAAGAAAAAATTATATTTACTTCATTTTTAGAACAGTTTTGGGTTTACAGCAAAATTGAGTGGAAAGTGCAGAGAATTTCCGTACAGCCACTGTTCCCCCTACAACATACAAACAGCCTCGCTCCCCACCATCAACATTTCCCACCTGAGTGGTACATTTTTGACAACTGATGAACCGACACTGATACATCATTATCACCCGAAGTCTGTAATTTACATTAGCGATCATTCTTGGTGGTGTACATTCTGTGGGTTTGGACAAGTTTATAATAACATGTAACTACCTTTGTTGTATAGAATAGTTTTATGGCCTTAAAAAAATCCTCTGTGTTCTACCTATTAAAGTTTTAAATTTTGATTTAGTCCAATTTGTATATATTTATTCAAGGGCATAGACTCTGGAGCCAGACTTCCAGGATTCAAATCCCAGCACTGCCACTTGCTAGCTGTATGAATTTGGGCAAATTGCTTAATATCCTAGTGCCTCAGTTTCTCATCTGTGAAATGGGGATAATAATGTCTACTTCAGTGCGTCACTGGGGGGATTAAATGAGATAATACATGTAAAATGCTGACACTGTTGCTTGGCATCTAGGAAGTGCATATATGAGAGCAGGATTGTATTACTGTATTCTTCATGGTTTTGCATTTTTATTGTCTTGTTTAAGAAACCCTTCTTTACCCATCTGTCCTTGGTGGTTTCTAACCTGCTGTTTAATTTGTCCTTACTTAGTGCAGTTTTCACGTCTTATTGGTTGTTTTCCTGCTTATGTTTTCAAGTTTCTCTTCTATTTCCAAGCACTTAATAAATGTAAGTATTTCATGTTCTGTGCTTGAATTGTACCTGAAGTGTGTGTTGCCATGTTTGTAGACAGACTCTTGCTTGTTTCTACTGATCTTCAGTCAAAGAGACTTTTTATTCTCATTCTCTCTCTCTCTCTCTCTCTCTCTCTCTCTCTCTCTCTCTCGCTCGCTCTCGCTCTCTCTCTCTCTCCCCACCCCCTCTCTGTAACTGTGAGCTTTTAATTTGTCTTGGAACTTTTTCTGCAAGAATTCTTTTAGGGTTGGGTTGAAATTGCAATCCTTCAGAGAGGATTGTAGTTCATTCACCCAAGGACCTGGGGTTTCTACCAACCTGGGATCACTTTAAATCAAATTCACTGAGTAAGGTTTTTCAGATAACATGAATAGAGACCAAAACCCCATGAGGACTGGCTTGTTGTTACAAATTATCAGGTAATGTTTCTTCACCTCTCTCCAGTGCCAGAACTGAGAGTGGTGGTGATCCTTGCTATCCTCTTCTGTGTGGCTGGGTCAGTTTTGCATTCATCCTCTCTCTGCTGGAGAGCTCTTGGGGACTTTGGGATTTTATTCCGTGTTCCCTGCACACACTACTCATGAAGCCGATTATGCAGAAGCTTAGTGTCTTTGGGGTCCAAGGGAAGGAAGGCTTCCAGGAAAAATCTAGTTCTGCTGCTTACTTATTTTTCAGGATTCTTGACTTCGCTTAAATTTTTGGGCTCTGTGGATTCTTTGTGTGTCCCTTCAGCAGTGTGTTTAAAAATCCATTTCTCTATATTTTTAAATCCTGTGTTTCATTGCTACCATCAAGAGTAATTATTCAGAGTATTTAGTATGCAGTATTGTCAGAAATGGGTGTCTTCATCCTTTCTCTGCTCCTTACCCCACTCCTTTCCCTTTCACCCCCCTCCCTTCTCCTTTCCTCCCCTTTCTTCCCTCTCCTCTTTCCTTTCTCTGCTCCCTTCTTTCCTTAGCTTGCCTATAATGGTTCAGCAAAACAAGTCCCATCCTAGAAAGAGAAAATGTAAAGGATAAAGGGGGTGGTCTCGGAGACACAGAGGAGGGACTG
>NW_017732179.1:288272-330388 GCF_001890085.2 Hipposideros armiger | reverse complement strand
GTGAAAAGAATAACTATTGCATTGTTCTGTACACCTGAAGCTAACAATAAAAAAAATAAAAAAATAAAAAGGCCTTTTATATGGGTGATGAAATTTAATTATCCTAGCACCAATTTTCTTGAAGATTTTTTATTTATTGTATTATGTATAAATAATGCTCTAACTCCTCTTAGCAAAATACAGTGCTTTATCCATTATTATATCTACAGTGAACTAGAGACTTATCATGAGGCAATACACATAAACTTTCCTTCTGGGTACATATAAAATTAATCACATTTACAGGAACATAAACTGTATAAGTTAACCCTGTCTCTGTCCTCAAGCCTTTTGACTGTATTCCATTCTATCCCTGTGGGCCAGGCTTTCATCTCTCTACTCTTTGGACATTCCAGAGTGTCTTAGGCAATTCTGAAGTCTGTTTTCTTAGCATTATTAAAAATATGCTATTTGAAAGTCTTAACCTGTTTATTCTCAGATCTCTAAATTGGCTCCTATCTGGCGATTCAGTTTCTTTTCTTCCCCAGGGATCAGGGATGATCATGAATTCTTTCTAGTCTGAACTGCAGTGGCTGAATTGCAGTCCTTGCAGCCCCCCTGCTATTGGTTTCTCCCAGAAAGATGATCTTGTAGGGTCGATTGTATCAACCAGAAAGTATGAACTGATCTGACTTTCAGAAACCGTTCAGATCCATTTAGCCTGGAACTAGCACGTAAAATTCATGCCGTTCATTTGCCACACATTTAGGAAACACTCACTGTGTGCCAGGGATGAAGGCTATGTGTGAGGGACTGGAAATCCGCTGTATCGATAGGACAGATTCCTGGTATATGTGTATCAAACGTCACTTTGTACATCTTAAACTTACACATTACATGTCAATTATATCTCAATAAAGCTGGAAAAAAATAATAAAACAGAACACCTGATCTCAAGAAGTTAATGCGTTAATAAGGCTGGCATGCAGATCTTTGTAATACTCTGTGCTCTAAGAGAAATGCCATCTCCCCATCTCCCCAAGCCTGCCTCCCTCCCTTCCACCCCCCCCCCCCAAAACACACATACGCATACATCCACACGCGCACGCGCGCACACCTACCCTTGCTGTCAATCATGCACTCACGCCCTTCCCCCCCCCCCCCCAAAACCACCAAAACCTCTGGAGACATGGATGGTTTAATGAATATGCGATACCTATAAAGTTGTGATATCTGTAGTGAAGCTCTGGTCCCAGAGTAGTTTGAATTTTTAAAATCAGGACCTGGAGGTACATTTTGATGTTTATTCAATATCTTTCTTAAACATTAGGAATCCTTGGCAACTTCTACTGAAATGTTTTGTTCTATTTTCTAATCCCCTAAACTTGGAGTCTCTTACTTTTGAAGACTCCAAACCCTCCATCCACCTCATCCTGATGATGCCCCTTTATTTATTTGGTACCTCCTCTTTTCCTTTGTGCATACAACTGCCTTGGTAATTATAATTATTCTCCCAGTAGCTTGGGCTCTTTTTATACCGAGAGTGTGCTGGGAGAAAAAGCTAAAGGGGAAAGTTGTGGATATAGTAGTCTCCTTTTATCTGTGGGGGATACTTTCCAAAACCCTTGGTAGGTGCCTGAAACTGTGGCTAGTACTGAACCCTGTATATGCTATGTTTTTTATATATAAATATATACCTATGATAAAGTTTAATTTGTAAATTAGGCACAACAATAGATTAACAGCAATCATTAATAATAGAAAAGAACAACTATAACAATATAGTGTAATAAAAGTTATGTGAATGTGGTCTCTCTCTCAAAATATCTTATTGTATGGTAGTCACCTTTTCACTTAAAGGAAACACTTTTATGGCTTCTCTTTGGCATATCCTGATTGCCAGCATCACTACTCCTGAGTTTTGCGGCCATTGTTAGGTAAAATAAGGGTTACTTGAACACAAGCACTGAGATACCTTGATAGTTGATTTGATAACTGAGATGGCTACTAAGTGACTAATGGATGGGTAGTGTCTACAGCATGGAGATTCTGGACAACGGAAGAGTCACAATCCTGGCAAGACAGAGCAGGATGGTGTGAGATTTCATCACGCTATTCAGAACAGCGTGCCATTTAAAATTTAGGAATTGTTTATTTCTAGAACTTTCCATTTAATTTTTTGGACCACAGTTGACCATGGGTAACTAAAACTGCTGAAAACAAAACTGTGGATAAGGGAGTACTGTACCAACATATTAATTTCCTATTTTATCACATTTACTTGTATAAAATAAGTCCTTTCTTGAAGGACTTATTGAATTGTTCTTTCTTTATTTTTTTTAAAAAATATCAGTATTGATCCAGTTTAATTTTATTTATTTATTTATTTGTTTATTTATTTATTTATTTTTAAAGATTTTATTGGGGAATTGGAGGAGGGGAACAGCGCTGGGGAGTCAGGGGAAGGGGAACAGACAAGTTACAGTCCTTTTGTTCTTCAGTCTAGTTGTGGAGGACATTGCATCACTGGCCCATGTTGGTATTATCATTGTGCTTTTCCCGGGTAAGGCAGATTGGTCACTGGCCTCTGGATGGCCGCTCACGGTGGCTCTTGGCAGCTCACACAAGCTGCCAGCTGCTCACGCTGGCTGCTGGCTACACATGGTAACCCATGGCAGCCCACTGCAGCAGGGGCTGCAGCCTACGCTGTCACCAGCGACTCATGATAGCCCAGCTCCAGGTCGAGCTGTTGTTCACCATCTTAACTATAGAGGGAAGTGTCACTGGCCACCATGTGGGATCCGAACCGGGGCCCTGCTGCTCAGAGCTGACATCCCAAGCCAGCTCTTAACCAACGTGCCACTCTGCCGGCCCAAAATGTTCTTTATTTTGAATGGTTCTTTATTTCTGCTCCTCAAAAAAAAAAAATAGTTCAAGCCACAAATGCTTAAGGAGAGGACTTATTTAGAGTCTATAAAGAAATCACAGGGTTATGGACTTGGAGTTGATTTTTATTTCCAGAGCATATCTCCTGTTTTCTAAAGCACGGTTATATCATCTACAATGCATCTTGATTTCTGTCTCTGGTGGACTAGCAGGAAGCAGATAAATTTCATCGTTTTGTTCACATACTGATGATCTGATGGGGTAGGTTTCAAATAGCTTAAATTTTACTATATAAATGTGCTTGGTAGCAAACTGACATGGTATCTTATGTTTTTCATAGCGGTGGGCTATAAACTTAAGGCTGCCCTTTCTACATTTAATCACAAGATTCAATGTTTTAATCCTGTCTTCTGTATAGACCTATATCGAGTCCCTGAGAATGTCAGAAATTCTCCCTGGTGGGTTATAAGGGTTTCCTTAGAGTCCTTAGGGAAGATTTCCTTCAGGGTATTGTCACTGTTGACGTTGATTGGGCCCTGGAGGATTCACTTTGGTTTTCTTAGTACTGTTATTTCAACTCTTCAAAGTATGCAGAAATGCTTCCATGTTCTTTGGTTGTCTTAGTCAATTGAGGCTGCTATGAAAAAATATGAGACTGGGTGCCTTAGGAACATCAGATATTTGTTTCTCACTGTTCTGGAGGCTCGGAAGTCCAGGATCAGGTACCAGCAGATTTGGTGTCTGGTAAGGGCCCACTTCCTCATTGATGGCTGTTTTCTCACTGTAACCTCACATGGCAGAAGAATGAGCTATAACTCTGGAGTCTCTTTTATAAGGGTAATAATCCTCTCAAGAGAGCTCTGCCTTTATGACCTAATTACCTCTCAAAGTCCCCACTTCTTTATAGCATTATCTTGGCAGTTAGGATTTCAACATATGGATTTTGGGGAAACATAAACATTCAGACCATAGCAATGGTCATTAGTCAAATGATGCTGACCTCTCTATCAGCCCAAGGATTCAAGGGTATTTCATGTCAGCCCAGAATTCAATGCCGTGTGATAGCACTTAGCTGGGGTCACGTAAGAGTTTCTATTAAAAAAAATAATAATACATGGTTGTAGGAAAATTAATGCACTATATGTAAAAATATAGGAGCTATGATTTGTATCTGACCTCATATACTTTCCACTAAAATCTTAGATGGACTACTAAATTGTGTATATAATAATAAAAAAAGAAACTTGAAGGAAGTAGGCAAAATATTTATTGAATTTCTGGACTGGAAAACAGTTATTTTAACCTCACAATTATTTAAAATAATCACAAAGGAAAATATCAATAAACTTAACTAGATAAAAAATTTTAAATGTTTGTACACTAAAAATATAAAAAATTAAAAGGCTCACTATAAACTTCAATAAATATTATAGAAAAAACTTCATATTTAAATATATAAAGAATTTATAAAAAGATAAGAGAAATATTAGGAGTCAAAAAATGAAAGGGTAAAAAAATGTGTATGAACAAACAACTCATGAGAGAGGAACTGGAAGTGCTATTAAAAGTTTTGGAAAAAAAATATTTACCATTATTAATTACCAAAAACTACACCTTAGAACAATTATGAAATACTACATTTTGTCTATAAAATTAGGAAATGTTTTAAAAATATTAATATAGAATACTAAAGATAATGTGGTATGACAGAAAGCATTCTATATTACATATAAATTTAATTGTTAAAAACTTCTGAAAAGTAATTTGGAAATAGGTACCAAGAGCATTTAAAACATTCTTACCCCTTGCTCCAATAATTATGTTTCATGGGTTTTATTGTCAAAATAGTAAATTTTAAAAGCAACTGTTAAACTTTTGGGAAGGTAAGGTAGATGCACTTTTTTCTATTCCTTCCACTAGGTACAACATGAAGAGCAGTAACAGCATTCCTACCTCTCCCAGCCAGGGTCATATAAGCAGAGGCCTAGTGGGGAGGCAGAACTCCCAACCCTGCTAATAGGTAATGAGGAGCCCATCTACCTGAGAATTAATAAAGACTGAGTTGGGGACCTGGACTTCTAACTCCATTTGGAAGTAAAAAGTTGGAGCCCACCCCTTCCCCTGCCAGAGCAGTGCCAGAGAAAGCTGATTAAAAGAGGTTCTAAATACAATCCAGAGTCTTATAATATCTAAAATGTCCAGGTTTCAATAGGAATCATTTATCATACCAAGAACTAGGAAAATCTAAACTTTAATGAAAAGACAACAGACATTACTTTGAAGATGACAGAGATGTTAGAATCATCTGACAAAGATTTTACGTCAGCCATCTTAAAAATGCTTCAAGAAACAATTATGAACACACTTGAAACAAATGAAAAAAACAACAAAGCCTCAGCAAAGAAATAGAAGATATTAGAGGAAATAAATGAAAAATTAGAACTGAAAAAATGCAATAACTGAAATAAAAATCTCAATGGATGGACTGAATAAAGGAATGGATGGAGTACAGGAAAAAAAATCAGTAAACTTGATGACAGAAAAATAGAAGTTACTCAATCTAAACAATAGAGTGAAAACAACCTTAAAAAAATGAACAGAGTTTCAGGGACTTGCAAGTCTATAACAAAGGTATAACATTTATGTCACTGGAGTCCTGGAAAGAGTGTGGCTGAAATTCTCCAACTTTGGTAAAAACATAATTTATAGGTCAAGAAGCTGAGTGAATCCCCCAAATAGGATACACCCCAAGAAATGAACACCATGATACATCATAATCAAACTTCTGAAAATCAAAACAAAGGGAAAATCTTGAAAGCAGTGAGAGAAAAATGACAACTTATCTGTGTGGAAGAAAACAATTTGAAAGATAGCATATTTCTTATCAGAAAACATGAAGACCAGAAAGAAGTAGCACAACATTTTTCTAGTGCTGAAAGAAAAGACTTGTCAATCCAGAATTCTATATTCAGTGAATATATCCTTTAGGAATGAAGGGGAAATCAAGGCATTCTCAAATGAAGGAAATCTGAGACTTCATCACCGGAGGACCTACCTTACAAATATGGCTAAGGGAAGTTCTGTCTCTACACAGAAAGGAAATGCTAAAAGAAGGCATCTTAGAATATCAGAAATGAAAAAATGATGGAAAGAGATAAAAAGGTTAATACAATAGACTTTCTTTCTCTTCTTGTGCTTTCTAAGTTATGTTTGACAGTTGAAGCCAAAATTATAACATTGTCTGATGTGGTTCTAAATGTATGTAGAGAAAATATTTGCATCAATTATATTATACACAAGGAAAGACAAAGGGATGTCAAGGGAGATAAAGTTTCTAAACTTCACTTAAGCCGGTAACATGTTAGCACCAGTAGATTTTGATAATTTATGTATATGTAATGTAATATCTATAGACATCATTAATAAAGCTGTTCAAAGAGAGGCAGCCATGAACACTGTATATAAATCAAAATGGAACTCTAAAAAATGTCCAACTAACCCACTGGAAGGCAGGAAAAAGAAAATAGAGAAATGAAAAAATGTAATAGACCACAATAACAAATGGAAAACTTAAGCTCTCCCATATTAATAATTTTATTAAATGTAAATAGTCTGAGTAAACAAACTAAAAGACACAGTTTGGCTCAGTAGATTAAAAAACCTGAACCAACTATATACTGTCTATACAAATCTCACTTCAAATATAATAATACAGTCAGGTTGAGAGTGAAAAGATGGAAAATGTATCTATCATATAAACTTTAAACCAAAAAAGAGGAGTGGCTATATTAATATCAGATAAAGTAGATTTTTATAACACAAAAAGTTACCAGATACAAAGAGTGACATTATATAATGAGAAAAGATCCCATCCACCAAGAATACATTGCAATCCTAAATGTGTGTGCACCAAACAATGGAGATTGAAGATACATGAAGAACAAACAGAACTGAAAAGCTAAATAGACAAATCTGCAATGACAGTTGGAGACTTCTATGCCCTTCTTTCAACAATTAATAGAACAACTAGGCAGAAAATTAGCAGATACAGAACTCAACAACACCATTAACAAATAGAATCTAATCGACACTTATAGAACACTCTATCCTACAACAGCAGAATAACACATTCTTTACAAATGCTGATGGAACACATCAAGATTGACCATATCCTGGGCCATAAAACATTCAATATATTTTAAATAATTAAAATAACAGAATATGTTTTATGGTCACAATGGAATAAAAGTAGCAAGTAATAACAGAAAAATAACTGGAAAATCTGTACACACTTGGAAACTAAACAAAATACTTCTAAATAACCCATGTGGAAAAGAACAAGTCTCTGATCATTAAAAATACATTGAACTGCATGAAAATAAAAACACACCATATCAAATTTTATGGAACACAGCTAAAGCAGTGTTGAGAGATAAATTTATACCACTAAATGCTTAGATTAGAAAAGAAGAAACACCTCAAAGCAACAATCCAAGCTCCCACATCAAGAATCTAGAAAAATAACAAAATAAACCCAAATTAAGAAAATAAACATAAGAAGGAAATGAAGAAAGGAAAGGAAGGAGGAAGGGAGGGAGGAAGGACATGAATGTAAAAGTAGAAATCAATGAAATTGAAAACAGGAAAACAATAGAGAAAATCAATGAAACAAAAAGCTAGGTATTTTTTTAATCCATAATATTGACAAAACTTTAGAAAGATTGAAAAATAAGAAAAGGTAAAAATTGCCAGTATCAGGAATGAAACAAGGACTATCAATACAGACCATGCAGACGTCAAAAGGATAAATAGGGAATACTGCCATCAACTCTGAACACAAAATTTGACAACTAAGATAAAGTAAGCCAATTCTTTGAAGAGCATAAACTACCACAACTCACCCCAAATGAAAAAGATCATTTTAATGGCCCTGTAACTATTAAGGAAATTGAATTTGTATTTAAAAACTCTTGAAAAAGAAGTTTCCATCCAGGTCCAGATGGGTTCACTGGAGAAATCAACATCAGTTGTGAAATAATACCAACTCTATACTATCTACACCTTTTCTTCCAGAAAGAATAGGAAGAAACATTTCTTGATTCATTTTATAAAGCTAGTATTACCCTGACATCAAAACCAGAATAAGACAGTGCTAGAAAAAAAAAGAAAACAAAAAGAAAAAAACAAAACCAACAACTATAGGCCAATATCCCTTATGAATAACAGATGCAAAACTTTTAAACAAAATACTAGCAAAATAATTCATCAGTACTTAAAAAGCCTGATTTTAGATTAAAAAATAGTCAGTGTAATTCAGTATATCAAAAGCTAATGAAGAAAATCATATGATTGTGTCAATTGTTGCAGAAAAAACTGACAAAAAAACCTCTCAAAAATGGGGATAGAGGACTAACTGTTTAGAGGATGAAAAAGCAAGGTACAGATTTGGAGAAAATATTCACAAATCACATATTTAGCAAGAACTATTATGTGGCATATTTGAAGAACTTTAAAATATCAACATTTAAAAAACCCCCAAATGATCCAAGTAGAAAATAGGTAAAAAAAAACATGAATAGATATTCCACTGAAGGGGATATACAGCTGGCAAATAAACACATGAAAAGATGTCCAACATCATTAGCCATTAGGGAAATTAAAATTAAAATCACAATTAAAACTACTACACATGAACCAGAATGGCTAAAATTAAAAAAATAAGACCATAACATCAAATGCTGGTGAGGATGTGAAGAAATTAAATTGCTCATATATATATTGTTGATGGGGATATAAAATGGCACTCTCTAGAAAAACAGTTTGACAGTTTCTTAAAAACATATGAAGCTGACAATTGAACTCTTAAGCATTTGTCTAACATAAATGAAAACTTGTGTTCACACACAAAAAAATATGTACATGAATATAGCAGCTTTATTTTTAATAGCTTCAAACTGGGAACAGTCCAGATGTATTTCAGTGATTAATGGTTAAATAAACTGTGGTACATCCATACCATGGGACACAACTCAGCAGTAAAAAGGACAAACTATTGATATGTGCAACATTTTGATGAATATGGAGGAAATTATGCCGTGTGCTGAAAGTTAATCTCAAAATGTTACATATGTGTGATTCATTTATTCCTGAAGTGACAAAACTATAGAAATGGAGAACAGTAGTGATTGTCAGGGGGTAAGGAGTTTGTTTGTGGAGAGGGAACTGGGTATAACTACAAAAGGACAACATGAGGAGTCCTTGTGGGGATGGAAATGTATCCTGAGTGTATCAATGTCAATGTCATGGTTGATATTGTACTAGTTCTGCAAAATATTACAATGGGGGAAACGGTATAAGACGCATGGGGTCTCTCTATTATTTCTTACAGCTACATGTGAATCTATAATTATTGCAAAATAAAAAATTTAATTAAGAAGTAAATATTATCTCCCCATTACAGTGCAATATATACTGGAAAAAATTTGAAGTTCCTCTAAATGTCCAAAATGAGGGATATTACAGTAAATTAAATTATATTCATAACCTAGAGCATATGAAACCTCTTTAAATAATTTTAAGTAAGCATTTTGAATGATGTACCAGAATATATCTGCTATAACGTGAAGTGAAAAAGAAGTATACAACATTGTTTATACCTTGAGATCTCAACCATGTTTAAAAATTGCATTAACAATGGGACGGATGAGCGGAGTGATGGTTGGGAGCTGGTTTGGGATGCCAGAGGGCCCCGGATCAGATCCCACATGTGAGGGCCGGTGACACTGCCCTCCGCAGCTAAGATGCTGAACAACAGCTCAACCTGGAGCTGGGCTGCTGTGAGTCGCCAGCGATGGCGTAGGCTGCAGCCCCTGTGGCAGTGGGTTGCCATGGGCTACCGTGTGTAGCCAGCAGCCAGCGTGAGCGGCCAGCAGCTGCTGTGAGCGGCCCATCCAGAAGCCGGTGACTGATCTGCCTCGCCCGGGAAGAGTGCAATGATGGTGCCAACTTGGGCCAGTGAAGCAACGTCCTCCACAACTAGACTGAAGAACAAAACGACAGCAACTTGTCTGTTCCCCTTCCCCCAATTCCCCAGCGCTGTTCCCATCCCCCAATTCCCCAATTAAAAAAAAAATCTCTAAAAAAAATTGCATTAACAAAACTGGAAGACAGTACTAGTATATGAATAGAAAGTATAGGAATAGACTCACATACATATGGAAATTTAGAATATAAAGATGTCATCTCAAATCGCTGGGGCAAAGATGGTCTTTTGAATAAATGATGCTGAAACTATTTGTAGCCACTTTGAAAAAGATAAAATTAGGCCCATACCTCCCAGTGTACATAAGAATACACTTCAAATAGTTTAGGGATGTCAATGCAAAAATTGAAATCATGTGAGTACTAGAAGAAGCATAATCTTTATCAACCAGTCTGGAACTTTCTGCCAACACCAATGAGATAATCTGTCACATGGGACTTCTCTGTCCCCCATAGAAAGAAGAGGCAATCTGCATGATAAAAACCTTGGCTGTTCCCCCCCCCTCCCCAAAAGGTGTCCCAGAAAGAAAATAATCCTTTCTTTTATTAATAGCTCCTTTGTCCCACCCTTATTCCTATAAAAACCTTCAATTTTATTCAACCGCTGTAGCATCCTTCCAGTTGCTCAACGAGATGCTGCCTGATTTATCAATCCTTTAATAGAGCCTATTAGATCTTCAAATTTACTCAATTTGATTTTGTTTTTTAACAGATTAGATAATCCATAGAATAAATAAAAATCATTGAGTCATACTCATCCAAATCTGTAATTGAATATGTAAATAAATGTGGGAGGAGTGATAGCTCCTCCTTACAGAAGAATTCCAATTAACTAAAATAGAAGAAATGAGGGGGGAAAAATGACCTTTAGGCAGATACAACAATAATAATTGTTGTAGGCAGAATCTACTGATGGAGGCTACTATCGTTGGGTGAAAGTTTGAGAGGAACCAGAATATTAGCAGTGTCAAATTATCTCACCCAATATATCAGTTACAAAAGAGAAAATGGTAATTTTACAGTGAAGGAATCCCACAGACACCACCTGAACTAAATGCTCAAGGTAAACATCACCAGTAATAAGACCTATCATGCACCCCCTGAAATGTTGTACTGAGAAGGACACAGCATCACTTCTGTAAAATGTTTCAGACACATTTGAAGACTTTTTTTTTTCATTTTTTTATCCACATTTATATACTTGTATATCTGTCTACAAGCAATGCTTAATATTATTTGGTGTATTTTAAAAGTATATAAATAATAATGTAATATCATAAATAATGTACAAATCCATCTACAACTTTTTCATTTAATGTCATGTTTTAAAAATTTGCTTATGTTCTATTGGAACAAATTTATTGCTGTTACAAATAATGTTCTGATTACATCACAGACAAAACTTCTTGTGAGCTCGTGTGCAAGTTTCTGTAATAAACACCATAGAAATGGAAATTCTGGGTTGTAGGGTATGTGCATCTTGTACATGAATAAATAGTTCCCAACTTCTCTCCAAAGTAGTGAACCCATTTGTCGTCCACTATCAGGGTGCGAGTTCCCATTTCTCTCCAGTCTTGCCAACACTTTTATCATGAGATTTTTAAATGTGCCAATCTGATTAGTGTGAAATCATATTTCATTTTTGCTTTAATTTGCATTTTCCTGCCTGGTAATGAGGTTGAACATCTTTTTGTATGATTCTTGGTCATTTATGTTTCCTATTCTGGAAATTACTTTTTCATATCTAAGTTTTTATGATAACTTTATATATTATGTGTACTGGTTAATAAAGAATGGCATCACAAATGATGAAATTTGATTGCATTGGCTGAGATGTAATATCCCCATTCTTGGAGGACTGTGTTTATTCCAGACATCTGTCCAGAGAATGGTTTTACGGTGATTAAGAGTCTGGAATTCATGAAATACGAGAAATGATTGCAGCAATAAGGGATGTTTTACCTGAAGCGGTACCTTAGGAGGGATGTGACAGTTGTTTAGAAAAAAATCGACACATTTTGGAAGGCAGAGGGTGTATACAGTAGTCCCTTTTGTCTGCGGTTTTACTTTCTGTGGTTCCAGTTACCGGTGGTCAACCTCAGTCTGAAAATAGTAAATATTGAATAGAAAATGCCAGGAATAAACAATTCGTAGTTTTAAATTGTGTGTTGTTCTGAATAGTGTGATGAAATCTTGTGCTACCTCACCTGGGAGGTGAATCATCCCTTTGTCCAACATCTCCACGCTGTATACATTCCCTGTCCCCTAGTCATTTAGTAGCCATCTTGGTTATTGATTGATTGTCACGATATCACAGTGCATGTGTTCAAGTCACCCTTGTTTTACTTAATAATGGCCGCAAAGCATATCAGTATGCTGGCAATTCGGATATGCCAAGGGAATCTGTAAAGCGCTTCCTTTAAATGAAAATGGATGCATGCATAGGAAACACATAATATGTATGGGGTTTGGTACTATCTGAGGTTTCAGGCATCCACTGGAGGTCTTGGAGTGTATCCCCCCATGGATAAGGGGGGGGACTACTGTATGTATTAATGTTGTTTCAGGGGAACTAAGGCTAGTGGCAGAAATTTTGAGGAAGCGTATTTGAACTTAAGGTTAGGGACACATTAATTTTTTACCAATTAGATTTATTCTGGGATGGAATTGGTTGCCTGATCCCTGAGCATGTTCAAGCTGTTTGTGGGCCTCTGTGAATGTAGTTAGAGAGATTTCTCTGTATGCAAGGACCCTGAATGAGTAATCATTTTAATCAATAACCATTTTAAAAATGACTCAAATGAATCATGTTTAGAGTTCATAATTATGGTTGCTCAATTAAAATATTGCTTGAAGTAATGGTAAGTCAGTCTAATTTTTCTAAAATTCCTCAACTAAACAAATAAGCCTAAATTGGCTAACTGAAAATGGAGCATTTTGGGTTATAATAAGTCCAAATTCAAACTTGGTTTTCATAGTGGCATTTCAACCCCACCCCATTCCTGCTTCTCCAGGCGGCACTCTGGTTTTCAGGTCCTGGGATTCCTTCCTGGAGGTAGATAATGTATATGCCAGCGGCAACGTTGTATCTTTTGTACTGAAGGATGTGAAAGTGTGAGAGATAAATGGTAGATGGAAGACCCTTTAGAGAAAAGAGAAAGAGCATTAGGCAGAGTACAAAGAGTTGTTTTTGAACAACTAAAGGGCCCTTTATAAATGAACTTGGGGTTCAACATGAGGAATTATAGTTAGAGGGAGAATTTTCTTATAGATTTTTAAAACACTTTAATGAGTGTTTAATGGACTTTGAAGACTCCTTTCTGAACCCATTTAGAGAAAGAGAGATTGACTGTGGGGTAGGGTTTAGATGTTGTCCTCCCGGAAACTCACTTTTTTCTGGGATAGACCCTAAGTGGCCTCTAACACTTGAAGGCCTAGTATGTCCTGAAGATCATAAATGTTTCGCTCTAGGGCACCACGTTTGGGATATTAACTAAAGGGCCAAGTCCAGTCACCCTCCACTGACTCTGTTCCTCTGGTATTGTTTATGAAGTTGCCCAGGGAATCCCATATACTCCCAAACACCTGCTGCACTGTCTTCCAGTATTTTCTCTTCTGGGCCAGTTGGAGCCTGGTCCAGGCTGTTGTTTGGTCTGCTGCGTTTCCCTTGTGCTTTGGGAATTGGCAATGATGCCTGGTACACTTGTTTCAGACAGAGATTTTACAGCCACTGATATTTTATTTTTTCCCTCTGGCAAAAAGCATTTGGAGGGAAAGCAGGGCTAGAAGACAGTGCGGGGAGATTGCTGCTGTCTCCCTAATTGTAACCGTCATTCTCTCTTTCTTTAGAAAAATCTTTCCTGTAGATCCCAGTCAGGAAGGTTTTCCTCCCCAGCCTTTCAGACAGGCCGAGATAAATCAAGACGCTTGTATGGACACAGTGTAGGCTCCTGAGGTGAGCACTTACTCTCTAGGGACTCCTGAAAATGGGTAGATGATAAGAGTTTTGCAGAAATAATTATTCTCGGTTTAGGACACATAAGAGTTAAAAAGAGAAACCCAGAGAGGAAAAAAGAAGTAGGAACCAGCTGGGCAGAAATGTACATGAGTAGGAATGCCAACACCAAGAGAACTGGGAAATTAAAGGGATTGAATGAAGGGGAAAAAAAGTTGAACATTTATGTATTGGGTTGTTGGAAAAGTCATGACGTGTTTTTTCTATGTTTTTCGTTGCAAAAATGCGTCATGACTTTTCTGACAACCCAATAAATACAAAGAATCACAAGATGGCTTTGAAAAAGAGATTAACATACTTATGATTCTGAGAGAGTGTAAGATTTTGACTAGATCATTAATTTGGAGTCACTGGTGGCAGTAAGTGAAGAAGTTAGGAGAAAGTTTGCTGAATAAATGTGCTTGGAGTTGACTGTTGTGTATCTGCTCAGCCTGTTTTGTAGCACACACACACACTCTCTTTTCTGTAGGGTGCATTTGGCGTGACAGGAACTGTAAGCTCAGAAAGACCAAAAATGTGCAGGGCACTGACATTTGAGCATCTGCCTTGTTTTCTCCTGAAAAACCCAAAAGGCCTTTTTGCCATTTGTAATGATTCCAAACATTTGAAGGAAGCAGTTGATAAACACGAAAGGATGCACAGAAAAGAGACGGGAAGCTGGGGAGTCAGAGAGGTAATTATAGAGAAAAACACTAATCCCCTGTAAGCAGCAGCCGTGATCTGCAAAAAAATCACCTTCTGGGTTTCTGAGCTGATTGTGTCCTGGGTACACATCGGACCAGTGTCTGATTTAAAATATTCTATCCTGAGTTTAGACCATATCAGGCAATAAAAAGACTTGCTTTTGGATGCCACATGATAAGATTTGAGAGGAGTCTGAGAAAGGCATTACTATCCACAGTACTCCCCTCAGTCGATCCACAGAATGTCAGAACAGAGGATCCAGACCAGTATTCCTCAACAGGGGGCTCCAGCATTTGAGGCAGGATAGTTAGCCCCTAGTCATTGTTACAATCCGCAATGCTGACCGTTCACATTTCTGTATGCTCCCTGGGAGAGAAGTGCGTGTGGTTAAAATACACACAGTTCTAGTTCTAATTCTCTTTATTTTATGGATGAGGAAATGGAAGCCCAAAGAAGTTACGTGACTTGTGCAAGGACACACAGTATAATGATAGCAGCAGGGCCAAGCCTAGAACTTACGTCCACTGGGCCTTCCACAGCATGAAGCTGCACCCCACCATACTTCATTTCACTGATTCATTCCTTTGGGATCAGGTTTTACATTTCCAGCAGTCCCCACCCATGTCAAATAGTACAAGGACATATGACATATCAGATAACCCTTGAGTTTACTTTGCAAACCTAAAATTATTAGGACGAAGAAATGTTGGGAGGAAAGGAGGGAATGAAAAATACGAAAGAGAAATTGAGAGCAAGGGGTGTTGCTCAGGACACTAGAGAATCGGCGGCCCCTTAGCCGGTACTGAGGTGGGGGCCATACTCAGGTATGCCTCGTTGTCATAGAAGATGTGACCACAGCTAGGTGGGCATGTGGCTATAAAACACCAAGACTGGCTATCAGGTGGGGCTTGTGGAGCCCATCTTTTGATGTCAGTTTATAGTCATCCTCTTGTGGAATTTATATTATGAATTTATCTTCAGAGCAGCTCTCACTAGTACTCTTGTTCTGTTTGAATTTATTTTGGCTTCTCAAACCCAGCTCACTTTAGGTCCAGGATTCCAGCCTGACACTTCAATAAATCCCTTCTTGACCTGAGACAGTTTGGGGCCAGCGCTCGGAGGAACATGGGCTTGGCAGTCAGCCAGAGCTGTGGCTTAGTTTCAGCACTGTCCCTTCCCAAGTTGCTGGGACTCTGGGCGCCTCTTAACCTCTCCAAGGCTCAGGTTCCTTCTCTGTAAAGAGGGGCGGCCAGTTGGTTTACACAGGGCAGTATGCTCTATGTTGTCAGCCCTTAGTGTCAAATGTTGGTGTCTACTCCTTCCACCCTAATCATAAGTGATCTTGAATAAAACGCCTTTTCCATTTCAAAATTCCTATGGCTTTCCCAGTCTCCTCCTTGGCTAGTTTTCCTGTTATTCTTTAAGTGTGTGTGAAAAGCCATTTTGTTTCATATGACAGAATCTTGTGTAGCTTACATACATATTCAAGCGAGTTCTAAAGAACTCAGTATGTCACAGGGCTTCTTGCTTTCCCCATTGCCCTAATTCTACAAGTTACATTTGCACAGGGTGCTCAGAGACCACTACAGCTCCTTAAAACCCTGCAATCATAGGTGATAACCATTCAGTTTTACCCTCCCAAATTTCCAGGACACTACAACCAAATTACTTGCTCATTCAAGATGAATTCCTTGTGAGACTCTGCTCTGCATAAGAACAGAACCCAGGTTCTCTCTTCATGCCTTTTCCTCCTCCACACAGAAGTCATAGTCCATGCCAGGGCAGCCTGCGGGGATCAATTCCTTTCTTTTAGTGCGAAGGGAGCTCTTTCAGAAAGATTTCCTTAAGGGCCCTGGGTTTTAGATATGCCCCTCTGCTCTGGAGACAGACCGCTGCTTTGCATCTGTGTTGTGACAGGATGATTATGCATGTTGTGAATAAACATACTTATATACGCATGTGTGCTGTCACAACAATGAGTAGCATCCAATAAATACCAGGTTAAGAGCATGCCAACATCGTCCCAACAGCTGGCACAGCTGAAAGCTCGTCTGCCTTATTAACACTCAACTTATCTGGAATCTGTTCACTGAGCAGAAACAACTTCATAAATTTCTGCAGTTTGCATTCTGCCTCACCGTTGCTCATTACCAGTGACCTCACTCCCTCCTCTGTGAGAGCAGATTGGCCTCCCCGCTACTGTCTGCTAGAGGTCCCTCACCTCTCTGCCCGTCAACATCACAGAGTCAGGGGTAAAGCTTGTCGCTGCTGCCAGGGCTGAGAAGGAAGCACGACAATTATTTTTTTCCCTTCGTCCTGGAGAAAGTGACATTTGTAGATTCCTTTCTTCCTCCTGTCTACTTGTAACCTCTTTTCTTCCGAGGCATATTACAACGGAGAGGTACAAAGCTTCTTTCAAATGGGAGAAAGAAAGGGGCAGACAGCAATTTCACTGACCAAGAAAATATTAGAATCCCTACTCTATGTCTTTCAGAGATTAGTCAATTATGTTCACCGGGTATGCCAGTTTCTCTTAATCATTCTAATCCACTCCCCCAGCCTTTTAACCTTTCTCTCCTTTGCCCTGCCTCTTTTACTCCATGTTGTGTTGTCAGCTGTTTCATTAGGCACGGTTCACACAACTAGCATCCAGTTAAGTATTTTCAGGCCAGGTCCCTTTTCTTATTGGTGTGTGGTATAGAAGGAGCTGATTCCTTCTCCCCCCTTCTACACATATCCTTCCTTGCCAACTCATTATCCTTGATTGAAAATGGTGGTCTGCCCACTCTCTGGGGTCCTTCTCAAACTGCCCCACACCGCTACCCTGACCCCTGAACCCCTGTGGACTGGAGAGGCGGCTCCTGAATGCAGCAGAACCTCTGAGCTGTGGCCTCATTAAAAATCACAACATGGATTTGGTTTTCTTTTTTTTTTGTCCCTGACTTGATGAAAACAAAACAAGAAGAGGTGGGGAGGGAAGGAGGAAGGAGAGGTATAAGTGAATTGCTTAATGGAGACACTCAGTCTGAATATTTAATATGCTGATTTTATTGAATAAAAGGTGAAAAAGTGGTTCTTGTTTGTTGCTTGCCTGTCAAACCATGGCAAACAAGCATTTTTTTCCCTGACTGGAGCTTTTTATTACTGTATGGATTCTGGAGTGTAATTATGCCCTATATCTGAGCTGCATTATACACACAATTATAATTCCCCAGCTGAACTATTTATTTACTACCAGGAGAGATATTTGTTCAGTTTCCTTGGAGGATTTTTTCTGGTGGCGCCTCTCACTGCCTTGCCCTTCATCAGGATGAGTCACTTGCTTGGAGCCCCTGGCTAGTGTGTTGACAGTTGGGATGAACTTCCCAGTCACATTTATTCATGCTGTTGGAGAAAGACACTCGGGCAAAGAAATTTCAAGGCTATAAATGTTTGAGAATATTTGCACTGTTTTCAGAGCTTTCATGGGAAGGACTTTTTATTCTAGCTATTATCATCTTATGAAATCTGATTTGGAATCTTTTTAGAAAATAGCTTTCTCTGGGTATAGCCTGCTTGCCTGCTTAGCAGCTCACAAAGAAAAAGCCCAACGCGAAATAGAATTCACATCTAAAAACATTTGTTGAGGACCTTACCCTAAGCCAGGCGTTGTGCTGGGCACTAGGGCATAGCGATGAGGAAGACTCAGGCCTTCCCTTGGAAGGTCTCACAGTTTATCATGAGAAACAGATCCATCATTAATTCTGAGAAATGTAGTATGTACTGCAATATTGGGTCCTGCCTTCATTTACATTTTTGCTGATTTCCTACATGTCAGAACATTATGCAGGAGATAGAGATATAATTGGGGAGAGCAGATATGGTCTCTACCCGCATTGCAGAAGCATGAAGGGGTCCAGACAGACAATATTAAAGTCAGCAAATAAATAAATAAATTTAGATATTGATGATTGGCCATAAAAAATGACATAGGAAAATGTGATTGAGAATATTTGAAAGTGGGAAATGAGGAGATGGGTGGCTAGGGAAAGTCTTTCTAGAAGGTGTCATTAGAGCTGAGACTTAAATGATAAGAGGGAGGTGGGCATGGGGTGAACTAAGGGATGTCCTGCAGGGGAAGAGCTTTCTGGGCAGAGGGACCAGTAAGTGCGCGAGTTCTGAGGCAGGGGTTCTAAGAAGCATATGAGGTTGGATGGAGCATAGTGAGGGAGGAAGAGGGGAGAGGTGAGGATGAAGTGGCCGGGACTGGGTCATTGATACCCCATAGGCTGTGGGAAGGAGTTTCGGTTTTTTTTCTATTTTCTAGTGTGACACCGTCTGATGGGATTATAGTCAGGGGCTCCGTTCTTCTTTCGCCTAGATAGAGGCACATCTTCCAAATTAGGTAATGAGATGTTCTCTTCTTGGAGCAGAAGGAGGAGAGAGCGAATGACAATATCTGGGCCCCCACTTTTCCTCTCACAAGGCTTACGGTGGTTCCTGTGAATCTCAAAATTACTTCCAACAAGTTTCGTTTAGATTACATGAACAAAGTTTTGTTGCAACCAAGGAACTCAAACTGAGAAAAAGAAATACTTAGTGCCTTTGTCCTTCTTATGCAGGCTCAGGAGAGACAAGACATGTAGATTTTTCTCAGTTTTACTCTATCATCCTTGAATGTAGTGACAAAATACCCCAGATTCTGGCTTTGCACATCCAATAGCATGTTTTCTGATGTTCCATGATTTTTTTTTGTCTCTTTCTGAGTCTTTGTTGGTATTTTGGTGAAAATTTAGGAAAAGATACATCAATAATTCATTTTAAACTTTAAAGTTTATTTTTAGCTGCTTTTAGGGATCAAGTTAGCCAGGAAATTGTTAAATTTTTACTTCTTTCTGTGCTGGGTTGGTCCAAGTTATCTCATGTGAAATTTAGGCTACCTTCCAAAACTGGCCTTACCTAATATAATTGGGCTACTATATTGGATATTTGAGGAATTTTAGAGAATCCTGCTGATGGCAATTTTGAAGAGGCCAGAGAAGAGAAGAAACATCTTTAGAAATTTGATTTTCTTTCTCTATCTAATTGTCTCGAAACAACTTATATCTAGGCCTTATTTCTTCTCTAGGTCTCTGTATTCAAACATTGATGGCTGCTTTCTAATGGTTTTCTAATTCTTTTATATCTTTTTATTTTTGTAAAAATGTGTACAGATGGTGCCAGAATAGTTTTCTTACTGTTATGGCTGAAAATCTCAGCACTTAATTGTGAAGAATTTGTTATTTCAATCTTTCTACTTGTAGATGTCTATTCTTTTCTTTCAATTCTCACAACTATTTTTTTCTTTCTTTTTAGTTTTTATACCTCAAACTGATAGTAACCTTTTTGAAATATGATTACTTTAAAAAGAAATCAACCCTTTTAATTATGATTTAAATACAGTTTCCCATTTGACTATTTTTCTCCAGTATTTTGCTTTAATTAAGATGACACACATTTGCAAATTAGTTCTTATCATTTCTCTGGTTCATTTCCATTTTTAGTATAATTTATCAAGAAACTCAGGCCATGAAGTGCAAAAACAAATAATCTATGAATCCTTGGGAGTCCAAATATCTTTTCTCTTAGAGATAGGTTTTTAGTCAAAATTATATTGGAAATGTAGGAGAGAAGGGAGAGGTGCTTATAATTAGCTGTGGGAGTGTGTCTACTATGAATGTCATGACGTTAATAAGGATTTTTGAAGTTTTATACCAATAAGCAAGGTTCTTTGTGACCACTTTGTACTCCTTTAGCACTTTTATTTCGAGGGCTGTCTTTTTATTTATTTATTTATTTAACGAAGAGGAATTAACGTGTTAAAAAATTTTGAACAACAAAGAAATCATTGAAAACCATGCGAAAGATATCTAAACCAGCAGCAAAGCAGATTACATCAATGGATGGGGACAGATAATCAGATAGGAGTTATAATACAGGTCGACAAGTGATTATAATGGGTTAAGTACAAGATGCTTTTGTATAGGAGAGACCTCTACTCTAGTCTTGAGGTGGGGAGGGGTTCTCAAAGGAAGGGAGGTTTAAATGAGACTGGATAAATAAGAGTTATCCAAGCAGAAACAGCAGAGTTCTAGGTAGAAGGAACTGTGTTTACCTACAAAAAACTACAGGTGAGTGCATGGTACATCTTGGTACCTGGAGCCTGACCCAGTGAGGGAGGGTGATGGAGAGGCAACTGGAAAGTGCTATAATATGTAAAAGTCCATTATGTGAAACGTAGATTTAGCCTTCTTACTGTCTCTTCCCCAAGGATCACTCTGGTGATGAGTCCTGGTTTTCTCATTGTTCTAGAGTAAATACTAATGTCTTCTTGACAAAGACTTGGCAGGATTGAACGATAGAGCATATGTGTGGTGCAGAAGATAGTATGGGTATGGTAAGGAGGATTCCAAGATTCCCCCTAAAGATTTTCTGCCCTGTTCTCCAGGATTGTAGATATGTTGAGATATGACACCCATGATTATGTTACATTACACTACAGAGGGATTTTGCATATATAATTAAGTTTACTAATCAGTTAATTTTGAGACATTTAAAAGCAGAGAGTTTTCACCAACTGGTAGAAAAAAATAAAAAAGATTCCAAGTGTGAGAAGGCTTCAGTGCACGCTTGCTGGCTTGAAGTTGGAGGTTCCTATGTGTGGGGGTGGAGGGATAGGGAGGTCTGTAGAAGCTGAGAACAGATTCTTGGCTGACAGCCAACAAAGAAATGGGGACCTTTGTCTTACAACCTCAAGGAACTGAATTCTGCCAACAACCTGAATCAGCTTAGAAGTGGATTCTTCCCCAGTTTTCAGATAAAACCCCAGTCCTGCTGAAATCTTGATTTTAGCTGGTGAGAATCTAAGCAGGTAACCCAGTTGAGCCCACCCAACTGACCTACAGCACTGTCAGATAATAAATGAATATAAGTTTGTGGTAATTTGTTATGCAGCAATAGAAAACTAATACAATGGGTATTAAATTTATGGAGATTTGCAATTTGATCTGAATTCAAGTCCTGAGTCTTCCACTCACCATTTCTATTATCATGGGAATATTACTGAATTTCAATGAGCCTTAGATTCCTCATTCATAAACAGGAATAGAAATACAGTAATACCTTGGTTTGCAAGCATAATTCGTTCTGGAAACAAACTACTCATATTGCAATACATCACTTGTTTACCATGTGAAAATGTATTTGGTTTGCGAGCATAATTTGTTCCAGAAATGAACTACTCGTATTGCAAGACATCACTTGTTTACCACATTAAAATGTATTAGAAATATTTGCTCGTCTTGCGGAATGCTTGCAAACCATGTTATAATCCAAGGTTTTACTTTACTATTATTGACCTTATAGAATTAGTAGGAAGACCAACTAAGAAAATGTATGGAAAGTGCTTACCTCAGAGCAAAGGTGCAGTAAATGTTAGCTGATTACTATCACTTTTGCTACTACCATTTCTATTTTATAAAACTCCTAAAAGAGTGTACAGCACATAGCAGGTGATTAATTAGTGCTAGTGTCTTTCAGTTTTCCTTCATCTTTCCTCAGTTCCTTGAAATCCCCTAATTCTACTAACTCACTCATTTCTGTGTATGTCTTATACTTTGTGAATATTGATTTTGAGACTGGAAGGGAAACATTTATCATTCTTAATTGCAATAAAATCATTACAATGTTGTTAAACATTCAAATAGAAATTAAGTTCCACTGCATAATGCAAAGACAACTATTAATCTGTGCCGGTAGCCAAACTCAGGAAAAGTGATATGGATAAAATGGATGTGATGTGTTAATAACATCATGGTGTTAGGGAAGGAACTTCGATCTGAGCAAAATAGCTATACTTTACAGGCAAGTCTTTTTGTTTCAAAATGAAGAATCAGCAGATAAATTCCTGCAGCAAAATCATAAAGTAGAAGGGAAACTTTTTAAAAAATGAAGAAGGCATTTAACTTCCAAGTAATTATCAACACTGCCCATGGAAGATAAAGTTGCAACATTGATGAATAAAGATTGTATTCATTCTCATACAAATTAGCATAAAAATGGATTAGCTAACATATACTCTACTCCTCTTTTTCTGACCAAATACAGTCTCAACCCTTGAGACACAGCCAAGACTCTCAACTGGGGTCACATGCAGGTTTTGGGGACCCTGAAGATGAGATAATTTTTGGAGCCCTTTTTAAGAAAAAAATGAAACAACAAACTCCAAATTAATCAGAAAAGTGAATATTTACTAATCCTAAAAAAGAAAAGAATTTATACTCATTATAATTTTTTTGAAAACAGTTAAAATGGCCATATTACCCAAAGCAATGTACAGATTTAACACAATCTCCATTAAAATCCCAATGGCTTTTTTAGAAAGAAATAAAACAAAAAATCATCAGATTTGGATGGAACCACTAAAGACCCCAAATAGCCAAAGCAATCCTAAGAATAAAGAATAATGCTGGAGGTATTATACTCCCTGGCTCCAGCTTGTAATATAGAGCACCAGTAATCAAAACATCATGGTATTGGCAGATAAACAGACATACAGACCAATGGAATAGAATTGAGAACCCAGAAACAAACCCACATAAATATGGACAGATAATTTTCAAAAAAGGAGCCAAAAACATATAATGGAGAAAAGAAAGCCTCTTCAATAAATGGTGCTGGAAGAGTGTGGGAGTGGAGTCAAGGGATTTGTAATAGATAAGTATGATATTGAGGGGAAATGGGGTGGTGGATTGGGGGTGGGGGTTGCCATTTTGAGGGGTTAAAAGTATAACTATTGCACTGTGTTGTACAGCTGAAACTAATTCTAAAAAATGTGTATTTCATAATAAAAAATAATAAAAAAAATTTAAAAAGAATGAAACTAGACTGCTATCTGTCACCATGTACCAAAATTAACTCAAAATGGATCAAAGATCTAAACATAAGACCTGAAACTATAAATCACATAGAAGAAAACAGGTAGTAAACTTATGGACCTTGGGTTTAAAGAGGATTTTGTGAATTTGACATCAAAGGCAAGGGAAGTAAAAGCTAAAATAAATGAATGGGACTATATCAAACTAAAAAGCTTCTGCACAGCAAAATAAACCATTGACAAAACAAAGAGGCAACCAACTGAATGGCAGAAGATATTTGCAACAATGCGTCCGATAAGGAACTAATATCCAAAATATATAAGGAACTTATGCAATTCAACAACATGAAGACAAGTAATCCAATTAAACAATGGGCAGAGGACCTAAATAGACATTTATCCGAAGAGGACATACAGATGGCCAATAGACATATGAAAAGATACTCAACATCACTAATCATCAGAGAATGCAAATAAAAACCACAATGAGATATCACCTCACACCAGTTAGAATGGCTATCATCAACAAGATAAATAATAAGTGTTGGAGAGGCTGTGGAGAGAAAGGAACCCTCATACACTGCTGGTAGGAATAACGCAGATTGGTGCAGCCACTATGGTAGGCAGTGTGGAGTTTCCACAAAAAATTAAGAATAGAATTACCATATGACCCAGCAATCCCTCTTCT
Source organism: Hipposideros armiger (assembly GCF_001890085.2). NCBI lineage: Eukaryota > Metazoa > Chordata > Mammalia > Chiroptera > Hipposideridae > Hipposideros > Hipposideros armiger. The sequence continues at coordinate 306,202 of NW_017732179.1, read as the reverse complement.
GGGTATATACCCCAAAAATCTGAAAACATTTATCTATAAAGATACATGTGCTCTGATGTTCACTGTGCTTTATTTACAGTGGCCAAGACATGGAAGCAACCAAAATGTCCTTCAATAGATGATTGGATAAAGATGTAGTATATATACACAATGGAAACACTAATCTTCCATAAGAAAAAATAAAATAGTGCCATTTGCGACAACATGGATGGATCTTGAGATTATTATGCTAAGCGAAATAAGTCACACAGAAAAAGTTGAGAAACATATGATTTCACTGATATGTTGGATATAAAAGTAAAAGCAACACAGGAACAAGACAAATAAAGAAACAAAAACTCACAGACACAGAAAATAGTTTAGTGGTTCCCAGAGGGTAAGGGGGGAGGGGTGATAGTAGAAGAGGGTAAAGGGATCAAATATTGACTCTGGGTGGTAAATACGCAATGTGATATATAGATGATGTATTACAGAATTGTACACTTGAAACCTATATAATTTTACTATCGATTGTCACCCCAATAAATTTTAATAAAAAATATAATAACATAAAGTAAAAGAAAAGATAGTATCACAGTCACCACAAAATCCAGAAAAATGGCTTATTAATTTCCTCCCCACAACACCGCCGTAAGACTCTTTCCCTATGTATTTGGTTGCATGCTCGCTTATCATTCATTCATATGACAACACTTTTATAGTTTTCTATAGGGAAAATTTAGTTTTTCTCTAGCGTGGTTGATAGAGATTTGTTTCTAATTGTTTAACAATGAGTTTTCTGTATCAGCACGTCATTTTGGGACTGCTGCCTCTGTAACTTCCTCTGCCAGATCTTGCTCAGAAGGTGCTTCCAGCCCTAGGGCAAGCTGTGGGGAAGGCCATTCTTTTCATGTCTCTTGGCAGGGCTTCTGAGCTGCAGCCCAGCAGCTGGCCTTTCTCCCCAGGTACTCAATGCCCATCCTTTTGCCACCACCTTCCTTCCAGATTTCAAAGATCAGCATCTCTTTTAGACCCTTGTTCTTGGGGTCAGAGATGGTGTCCAGATTTCTGTTAAGGTCCACCATGGTCAATTTTTGCTGGAGAACAGGTGGACATGGAAGTGCTGCTAGCAGTGCAGCCCCAAGAAACCAGAAGAAGGATAACTCCAGGCTGGGGCAGCATTCAGACCTCCATGGGTTACTAAGGCTGTTGGTTCCTCCCTTGTGTCCCCTGAGCAGAGCCTCACCAGCCTTAGAAGGGGCCAGTGAAGGGCCTGAAGCTTAAACCTCATTAGCTTAATGTTAAACCCATTCCTTCTTTTAATGTATTCCTCAGCCTACTTTTTTAACTTGTATACCTGACTAACAGGTCCCCAAAGATGGCTTTATCTTTCCCACTTCTGGCCCTGAGCCATTTCAGTACCTCTGCCTAGAATGCTTTCTTCCAACATTTACCTGTGAGATCCCTGAAAACCCAGGTCAAAAGCTTCTTCCCTGTGAAATCTTTCCTGATTTCCCTACCAGGTGAGACCTTGCCCGTGCCTGAACCGTCCTCAGTTTTCACAGGGACTTTTCCGAAATAGCTTTGTATGCTGTTAATATATATTTATTTATTCATGGAAAATGAGCAGTGTTTTCAGCTAAATAGAAAAGGAGCCAAAAACAAACATAAAATCATTTATTTTTCAAGTTTTGAACATTAATTTCAGTTACAGTGGGGATAGGGGGTTGAAGGAGAAGGGTGTGTCATTATATAGTAGTCACGGGGCTCCTGTGTGTGTGTCCCTATGGAAGTGACATGAGATTGAAGGATGAATAGCAGTTGGTCAGGTAAAGGAGGGGAAGCATTTCTGGCACAAGGAATATATAAAAGTCCCTAAGCTAGGAAGGACCTTGTCACATTTCAAAACCCTGAAGAATGCTTATTAGATCATGAGCATCATTATGGCAATTATTTGTTTCTATGGCTATCTCTGCTCACTTATAAATTCCTAGAAGACAGCCAGGATTTCCTAAGCATTTCAGCCTATCACGGGGCCTATCATATGCTCATTAAGTGTTTGCCTAATTGACTCAAACCTCATGTGTTAAATGAAGGAAAGCAGAGATCCCATGTCAGAGCATACAGAGTGTTCAAACTAATTTTTCATATCTCATCAATTCTAAGATGCACATATCTTCACAATTTAGCATCTCTGAAATTGGGATACTTTTTACAGTTGATAACTACATTTGCATGTTTTTTTCTTTCATAGTAGAATATAAAAAATGGTGTGTTTTATAATCAATGGTGTGTTATAGTCAATGGAATGTGGTAGATGTCTTCATATGGCTAAACCCTTCATTGTTAATTTGAAGAAATAAGTGAACGATTTTTATAATTTTTAATATTTCAGACTGATTTTGCAAATTAATAACTAATTTGAACCCGTTGAAGGGTAGTCTTACTCTGGGCTAATTGAGTTGCAAGGGTAGAAGAAAGTTACAGGAAATTGGCTCCACTTTTCATTCATTCTAAAGTGTGGTGAAAACACATTTTGTCTGTCCTGGAGGACCTCGCGGCTGACTTCCCACATCTAGGAGCTTCTGCCTTCTTTCTGGGCCTGTGTATCTCCTCCTTCCATTCTCTTCAGTGGTCACTGCGAGAGGGACAATGTCAATACAGAGGGATCCTGAGCCCTGGCTACTTTGGGTTGATTTGATTTTTGGTCCAGATTGCAGTGGAACCAAGCATAGTTCCTTCCAGAGGAATTTGGATTTGTGACACCTAGAGAGAGCATTAGACCAGTTATCATATTTGGTACCTGACCTGTAAAGTATAAAATTGTTGAAGTTTTGGGGTTCATATTCTTTCATGAAAACTGAGAAGCAGAGGAAGGCTTTCTTTGGTCAGAGAGATGAGAGAAACAGACATGCGGTGATTGAAGAAATATACACATATGGTGACATTGGGGTCCTGTCTGCATTCCTATCCATGACTTTCACAAGACAACCATAATCTTATGGTTCATTTTCTCTTGGCTTAAGTCCCTTGCAATTGCAACCAATTGAAACCAGAAGAGGCTCAGTATATATATTGAGCCTCTTCTGGTTTCAATTGGTTGCAATTATATATATACCAAGGGTGCCAAAAAAATGTGTATACATGACTTGTATTCATCTTTTGTTATCGGTATATATTATTATAATACAATTTTAATACAGTTTTTTTCTTTCTTAAAATGTGTATAATTTTTATGGCACCCTCTGTATGTATGTATATGTATGTATATATTATATGTAATATATATACTATATAATATATAGTATATGTAATACATACTTATATATTATATATATATATATAATATATTCTACATATGTATATATATTTATTTATATATATATAGTATTCTCACAAATGGTCATTCAGTACCTGATTGAATGTCTCCAGTGATAGGGAACACATAAGATCTCCCACAGACTCCACTCCAGAGTGGAGAAGTGATAACTGTTTGGTAATTCTATTAATATTGAGATGAAATAGCTTCATGTGAATTCTACAAGTGGTTACTAGTTCTCATCCCAAGAGAATGAGTCTATTCTGTCTTCTCCTTGATAGCACCTCAGCTTTGATAATAACTATCCCATCCTCTAAACCTTTTTCACCCAGGAAAGATACCCCATGCCCCAGGTTCATCAAATTAGATTTGTTTTCTTAGTTTGTTTAGAAGAGTAAGGGAAAGAAAGTATTAAAACAACAAGAATAACAACAACAACAAAATCTACTTTTTGGAGTGCCTTAATTTTTGGCCAGGCACTAAGCTGAATGCTTTAAGTACATTAGTTAACTGAATACTCACAACAACCTCATGATATAAAGACTGCTATTTCTCCAAACTTGCTGATAAGGAAACTGAGGCTTAGGAAGGCTAATTTGCCCTGAATCACACAGCTAGTAAGCAACACAGTTTGCCTTTGTACTTAAGCGATATCACGTCATAGTTAAGGGATAACATTATCCAGGCTTGGCTTGGTGAAAGAAAAAAATCTTTGGAGAGCCCAGTAGTAATTCTTTAAAATTCTATGACATGCAACTGAAAAGTGGTCTCAGCAAAACAGCACATGATTAAATGAATTTACCCCTTAGAATCATCCATTCCCTTGGGGAAAAATGTTCCTAACAAGTGATAGAATCTGCCAGTCCTAGAATAGACTCATCTGTTATCTTGGATCTCCTGGACAAGGTTTTCATGGAAGCCATCCTTCTCATCCTTGTGAGACATTGCTGAACAGAATTTTGTTTTATTTTTCACATTTTGTTAATCACCCTCAAGATGCTAAGTGTTGAGCAAACCAGCTATAAAGAGGCAGTTACCCAGTTAAGAACATAAATGCACATATGTTTTATCAAAAGAAAAAAAAAGTTTTACTGGTTCTCCTTTTCCCTGAGATGAACATGTTGAGGATATAAAATGTAGTGATGACAAGATTGGAAAAGTAGGTGGAAGGTGACAACAGGGAGATATTTTAGGGTGGCGATTTTGTATATTTCTTTTTTTAAGCCACTCTGGGTTATAACAATAATTACTGTTTTTGCAGCACTCATCTCTTAAGTCAGTTTCCCAGAAGGAGATGCTGAGATGAGGATTCACATCAAGTAATTTATTAAATCAGTGATTCTGGGAGAAGACAGAAGGAGAGTAGAGGAAGTAGGACAGGGAATGGGAATGAAACCAAGCAAGGGTATGAACCCAGGTGACACCCTGCCTTAGCCTGGTCTCGGGGCGGGGGGATCAGGAGCACAGGTTCTACTTCAGAGTTTGTCCCGCCCACAGACAACGGAGCTGGGCTCTTACACTCATCTACTAGTCAATCATTGGCCACAGTCACCGACATGAGGATTAAATCTCTGGGCTCTTTGTGGTTAGGCTAAAGCCACTCTAGTAACCTAAAGGTGGTCCTCTGAGAAAAACCGTGGGTACCAGCTCTTATGATTGAAGCACACAGAAGCTGAGCACACAGAACAAATAAGAGGCATCCAAAGGTGTGTGGGCGGGGTAGCTACCATGGTCACTGCAACTCATCATGTACCATGTACCGTTCATGCTTTTAGTTAACTTACACTACAGTGTAGCAAGGTGGGGAGGATTATGTGTATGTTACAGGGGCAAAATCGTTTTGGAGAGGCTAAATAACATTGTCTAGTAGGTGGTAGAGTTGGGATTTGAGTTTGCGTTTCTCTGAAGCCAAAACTTATGCCCTTTCCCCAGTGTCCCATGTTAACCTCTGTTGGCAGCTTGAGTTACACACAATGATGACCCTCAACTAAATTTCAGTTCAGTGAGCAAGATCTCTTTAGCACCTACCATGTGTCCAATGCTCTGTTTGGCATAACAGATGTAAAGATGAACACAGTTTAATCTTGCCCTTGGGAGAGTGCTCTACTGCAGGATGATATATAGATGCACAGCGCTAAATTAAGTTTATGAATTATAATAAGTATTGAGGATCATGGAAGGAGGCAAAATTAATCTGGTTTAGGGGCAGATACATGGATGAAGGGAGGCTTCAAGGAGGGAATGTCATTTGAATTAAGCTTTTACATGTGACAAAGATTTAAGCAAATCAAATTGTGGCTCTCAGTACCTACCAGGGTGCAATTTAAACAGAGACATCAAAGGGAAGTTCAACTTTGGGTGATTATATCACTTTTATACATGTTCCAAACTATCTAAAATATGTCTTTGGCTCCTTTCAAACTTACTTGTATGTCTTAACTTATCTTTGGCAGACACTCAGCAAGGAGTTTTTTTTCACCTCTAATCATAGGCTTATCTGTTTATTTTCATTTATAATGGTGACCTTCCTAATGGGGACTTCTGAGAGTGCTATAGTCAAGGTCTAAAACAAGTGAACAGATGATGAAACTCATTAGGGTTAAAATCAGGGCCAAGGTCAAGGGCAATAGTGGTGCTAGAAGCCAAGGAGTATGTGGGGTTGGTATTGACCAAAGAACAAGTGAAGAAGGTGATCAAACAAGGAAAGCATAGCTAGCGAAGAACCAGTCTGACCCCTTGTTCTTGTACTTCAAGAATTGGGTTTGACATTGCCCTTGGAAGGACCCTCAGGTCACACACACCAGCTTATCTCTTCCTTTAATCAATTGGCCAATCAGCCTACTCTCTTACTTATCCTTTCTTTAGTTAACACCTATGGGAGGGAAATATGATCTGTATTGCAACTTGGGATTTATTAAAATTTTGTAGTGTTCAAGGCTGATTCCTGGGATTCTGGGAATGGGAAGCATCTCAGCTCTGGCATTCCTAGGTGTCCTTATTATAATAAGGACTGTTTATTATAAAAAATATGTGGCTAAGGAGAAGGGGCTTGGCTGAGTAGTGGAAAAGTGAATAATAATAATAGTCATCATCATCATCATCATCATCATCATTGTCATCCAAGAGTGGAAGGGACATTAAGAAAACTTTTCATTCTTTCTCTTACCTCCTGGCTGTATTATCCTGAAATGACATGATAAATGTCAGTTTTGAGAACTTTAACTTGAAATCATTTACTGGAAATCTTGTCTGAGGGCTGTTGCCTCCTTTGAGTAGTAGGTAAACAGATTCATGACACTATATCCTTTGGAATGGGCAGGGAATACATATAATATGAGTATTTTCAATTAGATTTATAACTACTTAAGTGGCATACATTTCATTATCTTTATCAAAGAAATTAAAGCTCAGATCATGAAAAAATAATTAGTAAATTACTGACTGATGTTTCTGACACCAAATCTGTTCTTTCTATTCTGAAATTAAGTATTAGGCTTAAGGAAACCTTTGTCCTTATTAAAGGTTTTGTTGTAGAGTAATGTTTGAAGATCTGGCTCCTTGGAGGGAAATGAAAAATATGTAAAGTTCACACACACAGATTTACAACCCCACCTTATTCAAACTCTTACTTAAATATGATGTTAGTTTTTGGACTAGACATACAGGAAAAAGCTCAATTAATTTGATTATTGCTCCTCTCCATTAAGGCCCTTAGCAGACAACTTGAAGGCTTAAAAATCCTAAATATGCCCAGACTGAGTTAAAATTTAAGACATCTTTATATAAAGGAAGCTGCTGACTGAAAACACCAAAATACTAACCATAACTACCCTACCCACATAGCTATTTGTAATAATTCTGAGCTCTTTGATTTGAGGTTTTGTAAAGATAATTTTATTTCAGAAAAATTTTGGCATTATCAAATCAGAATTATACAGTTTATTGTATACTGTGAGTTACCTTGAACATAATGTGGTAGATTGTATGGCTTACAACCGGGGACCTTGCCCAGGGAAGATTATATATTCTTACTCTGTTGAACCCAGGTAGGGTCATTTGGCTTTCGTGGATTATCACAATGAATTACGCATGTCACTTATGAGCTTTATGAGGTGGCAGGAGGCTTGCCACAGTCTTTACCTATCTGATATGACTACCAGCAATGTTCTAGATGGAGTTTACACTCTCCGTGCCTGAGCCTGGGAGCAGTAGTATAGCCACTCTGTGATGGACAGATAGTGTGAACAAGAAATCAACCCTTGTTGAGAGATTTTGGGATAATTTGTTAGGATAGCGTAACAGCCTATCTTGACCAATATACACATGAGACAAGGTACAATTACATGTACAAGTCATAGGACAATATGAATTTTCTAAAGCTTCCACACCAAGGAAATGGGGGATTTCTTACCACATTGTGCTGAGAATTATTTCTTTCATGGGATTAATATATTTTCTGTATCCTTTGCTGTTTTTGTTCAGTAGTGGTCTGATCACTTGAATAGTCATTCAAGAGATTGAATATTAATTGCATAGAACATTAATATTTTCATTGTTATTGCTCCAAGCTCATATTTTGAGTAGAGTCTTTTCCAACTCTTCCTGCAGCCCTGGTTAACTTTTTATTTGTGTAGAATTTCTCTGCACCAGTTTTTGTTTTCTTCCTTGCCTCCAAAGACTGTACAAAATAGATGGTCTTAATTATGTAATTGTTCTTCCAGAAATGTCTTTCTTTTTTTGTCTGTGTGGTATAGCCATTTCCTTCTTTATTTGAAAACTTTCTGTATTTTGCTACATAAAGCCATAGTGTTGAGGTACAGAACCACTCCTCTCTCTTTTACTAAAAGAAAGATTTCTAGGTCGAGTTTAACCTAAGAAAGATTTCATCAGTGATGAAGTCATGAGTGCCACTTTCTCCCAGCTTTAGCTTCTCTGTGCTCTTACTTTTTGTGCTCTCACTTATGCTCACTCTGATAGGTTGTACTTAGAGTATTAAATACTATTTTCAGTGGAAATACTTCTCAAGTGACTCCAAAACTCAAAAGAAACGTGGTCACATAGCAAATACTAGAACAACTGCTACTTCTCAAATCTTTCTATCCTCAACTTTTTCCCTCTCAGCTTTATTTAGGTATTATTGACAAATAAAAAATATATATATTTAAGGTGCTCAATATGATGTTTTGATAGATGTATACATTATGAAATGATCACAGCAATAAAGCTAGTTAACACATTCATCACCTCACATAGTTACTTTTTTTTTTTTTGGTGGTGAGAACAATTTAGATCTATATTCTTAGCAAATTTCAAATATACATTATTATTAACATAGTTATCATGCTGTATATTTGATCTCCAGGATTTACTTACGTTATAACTTAAAGTTTGTACCCTCTGACCAATATCTCCCCATTTCCTCCAGTCCTGCTCCTCAGCCCTTGGTAAAAGCCATCCTATTATGAGATCATGCAGTATTTATTTTTCTCTGACTTATTTCACTTAGCATAATATGCATTGCCACAAGTGGCAGGATTTCTTTCTTTTTAAGTCTGAATAAGAATCCAGTGTTGTGTGTGTACATATATGGTATGTGTGTGTGTGTGTGTATGTATGTACATCACATTTAAAAAATTTATTTATCCATTGACTGACAGCTTGTTTCCATAGCTTGGCTACTGTGAATAATGCTGCAGAGAACATGGGAGTGCAGCTATCTCTTCAAAATAGTGTTTCCCCCCCCCCTTCAGATATATTCCCAGAAGTGGAACGGCTGGAACATATGGTATTTCTATTTTTAATTTTTTGAGGAAACTCCATATTGTTTTCCATATGCCTACACCAGTTTACATTCCCATCAACTGTGCAGTGTTCCATTTTCTCCATATCCTTGATAGCACTTTTAATCTTTGGACTTTTTGATAACAGCCACCCTAACAAGTATGAGGTGATATAGCTCACTGAGGTTTTGATTTGCATTTATTTGATCATTATTGATGTTGAGCATCTTTTCTATACCTCTTGGCCATTTTTGTGTCTGCTTTTGAAAAATGTCTATTCAGGTCCTTTGCCCATTTTTTAATCTGATTATTATTTTTTTTATTATGTTGCATGAATTTCTTATATGTTTTGGATATTAACCCCTTATCTGATAATGTGGCTTACAAACATTTTCTACCATTCTGTAGGTTCCCTTTTCATTTATTTATTTATTTATTTATTTATTTTTGCTGTGCAGAATATTTTTGATTTGATGTAGTCCTATTTGTTTATTTTTGCTTTTGTTGTCTGTCCTTTTGGTGTCAAATCCAAAACAATTATTGCCAAGACCAATGTCAAGAAAATTTTCTCGTATGTTTTCTTCTAGGAGTTCTACAGTTTCAGGTCTTACATTTAACTCTTTAATCCATTTTGAGTTGGTTTTCGTGATGGTCTTAGATAAGGTCCGATTTTATTATTTTGCATCTGGATATACAGTTTTCCAAACACCATTTATTGAAGAGACTATTCTTTCCCCATTGTGTATTCTTGGTGCCTTTGTGGAAGATTGTTGACCATACATGTGTGAATTTATTTCTGGATGTCTGTTCTGTTCCATTGGTTTGTGGGTCTGTTTTTATAATTGTAGCTTACTGTTTTGATTACTATAGCTTTATAATATCATTTGACATTACAAAGTGTTATGTCTCCAGCCTTGTTCTTTTTGCTCAAGGTTGTTCTATTTATGGTTTTTGTGCTTCCATATGAATTTTAGGATTGTTTTTTCTATATCTGTGAAAAATGCCATTGGAATTTGTTACATATTGCACTGAATCTGTAGCTTGCTTTGGGTAGTATGGGCATTTTAACAATATTAGTTCTTCTAATCCATAAACATGGGGTATTTTTCAATTTATTTGTGTCTTCTTCAATTTCTTTCATCAATGCCATAGTTTTCAGTGTGCAGCTCTTTCACTCTTTGGTTAAATTTATTAAGTTCATATTTTATTTTTGGTACTATTGTAAATGAGATTGTTTTATTAATTTCTCTCCTGGATAGTTCTTTGTTAGGGCATAGAAACGAAACTGATTTTTTTAATGTTGATTTTGTATTCTGAGACTTTACTAAATTTTTAATTCTAACAGTTGTTTTTGTAGAGTCTTTAGAGTTTTCTGTGTATAAGATCAAGTCATTGGCAAACAGACAATTTTATAATACTTCTTCCTTCTCAGTTTAGATACCTTTTATTTCTTTTTCTTGACTAATTGCTCTGGCTAGAACTTCCAGTACTATGTTGAGTAAAAGTGGTGAGAGTAGGCATTCTTGTGTTGTTCCTAATCTTAGAGAAAAAGACTTCAGCTTTTCACTGTTGAGTATAATGTTAGCTGTGGTCTTGTCATATAGGCCTTTACTGTGTTGAGGGCTATTTTTCTATACTTAATTTGTGGGAGAGTTTTTTATTATGAAAGCATATTCAGTTTTGCCACATGCTGTTTCTGCATCAATTGATATGATCATATGGTTATATTCTTCATTCTGTTAATGTGGTTTATCACATTGATTGATTTATGGATGTTGAACCATCATGGCATCCCAGGGATAAATCCCACTTGATCATGTTGTATATTTTTAATGTGCTGTGGAATGTGGTTTGCCAGTATTTTGTTAAGGATTTTTGCATTCATTTTCATTAAAGATGTTGGCCTGTAATTCTATTTTATTGTAGTGTCCTTGTCTGGGTTTGGCATTAGAGTAATGCTGTCCTTGCACAATGAATTTGGAATTTTTTCTCCTCTTCAAAATTTTGGAAGAGTTTGAGAAGAACTGGTATTAATTCTTTAAATGTTTGGTTCAATTCAGTGAACTCATCAGGTCCTAGGCTTCTCTTTGTTGGGAGATTTTTAACTGTGATTTAATCTGCTTACTCATTATTCGTCTGTTTGGATTTCTTTTGTTTCTTCATGATTCAATGTTGGTAGGCTATATGTTTCTAGGAATTTATCCGTTTCTTTTAGCTTACCCAATTTGTTGGCATATAATTGTTTTTAGTAGTCACTTCTGATCTTTTGTATTTGGGTGTTATCAGTTGTAATGTTTCCTCTCATTTCTGATTTTATTTGAGTATTGTCTTTTCTTAGTCTAGCTATAATTTTATCAGTTTTGTTTATCTTTTTAAAAAACTAACTCTTAGTTTTGTTGATCTTTTCTATTGTCTTCCTGCTCTCTATTTCATACATTTCTGCTTTGATCTTGGTTATTTCCTGACTTGTAATACATTTGGGTTAATTTACTTTTCTTTTTCTAGTTCCTTGAGGTGTAAAAGTTAGGTTTTTTTTTTGAGAACTTTGTTTTTTTTTTCTTAATGTAGGAATTTACTGTGGCAAACTTCCCTCTTAGAACTGCTTTTGCTATGTCCCATAAGTTTTGGTGTGTTATATTTCCATTTTCATTTGACTCAACATATTTTTTAATTTCCCTTTTTATTTCTTTTTTGACCCATTCATTTTTCAGTAGCATATGCATATAGCTTACTATCCACAAATTTGAGAATTTTCTAGTTTTCTTTCTACTATTGATGTCTAGTTTCATACAATTGTGGTCAGAAAAGATGCTTGATATTATTTCAGTCTTCTTAAATTTGTTAAGACATATTTTGTGGCCTAGTATGTAATCTATCTTAGAGAATGTTCCATATACACTTGAGGAGAATGTATGTTCTGCTGTTGTTGTTTGGAATGCTCTGCATATGTCTATTAGGCCTTTTTGGTCTAAAGTGTTGTTCAAGTCCAATATTTTCTATTGATTTTCTGTCTGGATAATCTATCCATTGTTGTAAGTGGGGTGTTGAAGTCCCCTGCTATTATTCTATTGCAACCTATTTCTCCTTTGAAATCTGTTAATATTTGCTTTACATATTTATGCTTCTATGTTGGATACATAAATATTTATAATTATATTCTCTTGATGAACTGATCCCTTTATCATATATAATGACTTTTTTGTCTCTTGTTATAGTTTTTGACCTAAAGTCTAATTGGTCAGGTATATTTATAGTTACTCCTGTTCTCTTTTGTTTTCCATTATAATGGAGTATCTTTTTCCATCCCTTCACTGTCAGCCTATGTGTGAACTTGCAGTTGAAATGAGTCCCTTGTAGGCTTCATTATCCTTGGATATTGTTTTGTTTTGTTTACACATTCAGCCCCTCTAATCTTTTGATTAGAGAATTTAATCTATTTACAGTTAAAGTAATTATTGATAGATAAGGACATAATATTGCCATTTTGTTAATGTTTTCTGGCTGTTTTTTGTTTTCTTTGTTCTTTCTTTCTTGCTATCTTTCTCTGTGATTTGATAATTATCTATAGTGTTATGCTTTGATTCCTTTCTCTTTATTGCTTATGTATGTACTATAAATTTTTCTTTGTGATTATATAAAATGAGGCTTACATAAAACATCTTTAAGTGTAGTACTCTATTTTAAGCTGATAACAACTTAACTTTAATCACATACAAAAACTGTATCTTTTACTTCCCTCCCTCACATTTTATATTTTTGCTGTCACAATTTACATCTTTTTATATTGTATTTCCATTAACAAATTATGGTAGGTATAGTTATTTTTAATACTTTTGTATTTTAACCATCATATTAGAGTTACAAGTGATTTATGCATCACCCTTACAGTATTAGAATATTCTTAATTTGACTATATATTTACTTTTACAACTGAGCATAAGTGTTCATGTTACTAACATCCTTTCATTTCAGCTTGAAGAACTTTAGCATTTCTTGTAAGGCAGGTCTAGTGGTGATGAACTCTCTCAGATTTTGTTTTTTTGGGGAAAGCTTTTAGCTCTCATTTGTAAGGACAGCTTTTCAGGGTAAAGCATTCTTGGTTGACAGTTACTGTATTTTGCCATGTATAATGTACTTTCATGTACAATGGGCACCCACATTTTTTACCCAAACTTTCAGGGAAAAAAATCTTTTGCTTTAATTTTTTAATTCAAATTTTTATTTGTTTACATTTAGGTACTTTTTTTGTATTATAAAGGAATTTTAGCATTTATTTTTTAACATATTATGGTACAAGACATTTTATGCAACAAATAATTATAAAACAAAAGAACAGATACAAAGTACAAGAAATTTTATGTACTGGTAACAAATTTATGATATTGACGCATCACAGAAGGTCACTCTTCATCATTGCAAGTTCATTGTAAGTTCAAAAAACTCATTATCGTACTCCAGGTTATTATTTTGCATATGGATATCATTATCATTATTGATTTCTAGAGTTACACTTTTAACTCATAAGCATAAATAAAAGAATTAAAAACATTTATATAGATACGGAATTAACACTACCTATGTATAATGCACATCCTTATCATTCCCTCACAAATTTGGGCAAAAAAGTACACATTATACATGGTAAAATACGGTATTCTTCTTTCAGTACTTTGACTAGAAGATCCCATTCTCTTGGCTTGCAAGGTTTTTCCTAAGAAGTCTGCCTAAAGCCTATGGAGAGTGTCCGTATAGGATGGTTATCTTTTGTTGTTTTCAAAATTTTCTTTGTCTTTGATGTATGTCAGTTTGATTATAATGTGTCTCAGTGAAATCCTCTTTGGTTTGAATTTGTTTGGGTATTTTTGAGCTTTATGTACTTGGATGTTCATATCTCCCCCCAGATTGGGGAAGTTTTCAACCATTTACACTTTAAATAAGGTTTCTGCCCTTTCTCTTCTCCTTTGGGACTCCCATAGTGCATATAGTAGATGTTTTAGTGATGTCTCACAAATCCCATAGACTTTTTCCCCCACTCCTTTTTCCTGTGGATAATATCAAATGACTTGTTTTTGAGTAAAGAGATTCTGTCTTCTGCTTGATCAAGTCTGATGATGGTGCTCTATTGCATTTTTTTTCGTTGTATTATTCCACTTCAGATTTTCTGGATTTTCTAAAATGACTTTTATCTCTTTGTTCAACTTCTCATTTTGTTCATGTATTGTTTTTCTGATTTCATTGAGTTATTTGTGTTCTCTTGTAGCTCTCCAAGCTTCCTTAAAAAGATTATTTTGAATTTTTTGTCAGGCAATTTGTAGAACCTCATTCTTTTGGGGTTGTTTACCAGGCAATTATTTTGTTCCTTTGGTATTGTCATGTTTCCTTGATTTTTCATGTTCCTTTAAGGCTGAATCTTGCTTCTTCTGTCCCCTTCTCCAGTCTTTACTGGCTGACTTTGGGAGAGAAATACATTCACCAGTAAGCCTGGTTAGGGATTCTGAGGCTCTCTCAGGTCTTCTCTATGGATGCAAACACTCCATATTTCTTGTTCCGTCTCAGGGGAGGAATTCTTAAGGTTGTATGCCCTCTCTTGATTCTGCAAAGCCAGGCTGGGTGCTCAGAGCCTCCGGTTTATTTTCATCAGGACAATGCCCTGAATTGCTCAAGCTGGTGTGATTTCTTCCAATCCCAAAGTTAGGCTATCTGTTTTTTTTTTTACAAGTGCTTGTGAGTTGTCTGCAAATTCTTTCACTTGTAGTCCAAGGGGGTGTACATGGGAAGCCAGTCATAGGGGAGTGGAGTGGGTGGGTAGGGAGTATTGAGTACTAGATATTTCTGTGGGCCAGTTTGGGGGATATTCAAGCACAGTCCCTCATGTGGCTCCTGGACAGGTTTCCTGATGGAGCCTGCAAAGCAGTTAATAAGCCCTGCAGCCTTTTGATGATTTCTGAGCCTTGATTGCTGTATGCTCCCAGTCTCTCCCAACCCTTCAGGTGTGTTGATCACCTCCATATTCTTGGACTCCCACAAAGGTACCCTTGTCTGTGGGCGATTGTCGAAATCTATGTTCTGTGGGAGGGTGATGGTAGAAGACTTATTCCTCCATCTTGCTGACATAACTCCCCTTTACGCTCAACTTTGATTTTTTTTCAAAGTTTAAAATTTTATTAATGTTTTGTAAAATGGGGGTCTCCATTTCTTCAAAATATCAGCTCAGAGAAGCATGGTTTGTGAAAGAGAGACTTTCTAATTTCAGAATCCAGTTCTTTCACTTTACTTAAGAAGCATGCTTTAGACTACGGTATGATGGGTGACTGCAAGAATATCTTTGCTAAACTGACTTTTGATTAAGTGTTGAATGGTACTGAATTGAGAATATTATTCACCAAAATGCATCCAAGAAAATATCAAAGGCAGACACAACCTTCAGGTTTTAATGCTAATTAGAGGCATCTGTTTCCCAGGTGTGAGGTGTTTATCTTTGAAAAGAAGGAGATAGAAAAGCACAGAAGAAATGCACTAGAGCACCAATGAGCCAATAAATGATTGAGTGGATTCAGGAAAGGAGAAAAAAATAAGGGAGATAAGATGTTGTGATGAATATGAAGAGCTGGGAAAACAACTCTTGTGTGCTTCTGTGCAGGGGGATTAAAATAATATGAATGTGTGTGCCACATTGCCTGATCTTTTTATTCAAATTTTTCTTTTTTTTTTCTTTTTTTGGTCAGGGACATATAACAATATTTATTTTGAAAAAAGTACTTTTCTCTGTATGTTTTGATCCCGAGGAAGGCTGATGCATCTATGCACTTATCTGTACAATGCTAAATCTATCTCCTCATTATTCATATTCAGCACTTGCTTACAAGGGATCTTGAAAACAAGAAGCACAAATATCATGCTTTTGTTTCCCCAAATTTGAAGCAAATAGAAGCAACTTCGTTTGACATACAACAAAATAGCACCTGATTTGGGAAAGAGCTCAAATATCTGCATATTTTTCTAGGTTTTTCTGAGGTGTTTTGCCCTTGTATCAGTGAACATAATGTGATGGTGACAGTGAGTGCTTTAGGATCTAGAGACCTGGATTCTAGTCCTGTTCCTAGTTGGGTGACTTTAAGAAATTCAGTTAATGCAAAATAAAATTTATGAAGGTTACTTTTAAGCTTTCTACCATGTGGTTGTTTTATTATAAGACTCGTGATTCAATTCAATTCAATTCTCTAAAGCTTCTTTGGATATTAACTATGTGCTAAGCACTAGAGAGAATACAAATTTAAGATATCATGGTCTTGAATAGCTCACCATGGGAAAAGTGCAAGAGGAGAGAAATGTGTCAGATACCTTGTTACTGTATAAGAGGGGATGATTAAACCTATGCAGGAGGATTCGGGAAGATCTCTCAATAAATGTGTTGTTGGAGCACAATTTTGAAGAATAGATAAGAGTCACCATGCAGAACAGGAAGAGGATATTTGATGTTATGCAGCTCAAAGATCTTCAGTCTGGATGGTTCCAAGTCTTCCAGGGTCTGGTGTCCTGTTTTATAAAACATCGAGTCTCCCTAACGCTCTCCTCTGCAGAGGTCCATGAAGCCCTGAACAGAAGTGTGTGTGTGTGTGTGTGTGTGTGTGTGTGTGTGTGTGTGTGTGTTTTCATTAGGTAGGGGACATTTATTCACTTCTAAGTTGTTCCACACTGAGAGATATTTTGAAAATTTTGCTATCAGGAATCTTAGATATCATAAGCTGAGGCTGTTACTCTTGCTACCTAGTTCCTCCTTTCCTCTTTTTTCATGTATCCAAACACCAATAATACAAAGGTATTAGTTACAGACATCTTTTACTAAAGGTTTGGGAAGAGTGGAGGGTAATTATTGATAGTAGAGGATGACAACTCTAGATTAAATGTTGTTGTAGAAATAACTATCATTGACTCTTGTTTTCAATTGCAGGAACTTGTCTTATCTCTCTTTTCATGTCTCCACCATTTTCCCTCAGGTTGTCCATTATAAGTTCCCAAATTCCTAACACTTGTTTAGGCAGAGCAATCCAACCTCTCATTCTTACTCTCTTGTTCTGCCCAGGTAGCCTGACTTTTTTCCTGAAAGTACCCATTAAGATTTGGTATTTTCTTTAACTAATCAGTAGTACAAAAGGTGTGAGCATATTTACCTCTGTGTCTTATTAGTTAAAATTAAAATCTGAAATAAAATTCACTTAAACCAGATAGATATTTCTCTCTCATGTTAAAGTGTTACACTGAGACAGTTCATGGTGCTATGGTAGCCCTGTTCCACAAAGTCTGCAGAGGTCTGGGCTATTTCTGTGTTATTGCTTCAGTGACCAAGGATTATAGTCTCAAGATCATCCCATGATCCAACATAGAACCTAAGCTCAAGATATTACACCTGCATTCCAAGATGAAAACTCTGAGAGGCTTGCTGCGGGGCTCATGAATGAAGAGGCAATGGGTAAGACCCAATTTTGTCTTAGGAAAGGTCTATGGAAGCTGCCATGCAACTAACCAGAAATAGCTATTTACATACCATTAGCCAGAATTTAACCCCATGGTCACACATAAAACATAGCTACAAGAGAGGATAGGGAATGGAGCCTTTATTCTAGTCACATCCTATGCTAAAACTTGAGGGTTCTATTGCTACAGGAGAAGGAAAAAATGGGTATTAAGGGGCATTCAGACATTTTAGTGACAATTCCTTTTCTGTGATGCAAAAGGCAGAAAGTGAAGGTTCTAAGGAGCTTTAGTTTGTCTTTATAGTGACTATTTAATTATATGCACATGATTCTTTGTAGATCCTTCACAGCTTTTCTAGGTCCCTCTTTTTTTTTTTT
>NW_017732179.1:276771-282412 GCF_001890085.2 Hipposideros armiger | reverse complement strand
AGCATCTTAGCTGTAGAGGGCAGTGTCACTGGCCCTCATATGTGGGATCCGAACCGGGGCCCTCTGGCGTCCCAAGCGAGTTCTTAACCATTGCGCCACTCGGCCGGCCCGGTTTAAATAATTCTTAACAACAATATTATATAATCTGTAAGAGGGGTATGTTTTTCATAAAACAAAAAAGTCTTTAAGGGAATAAAATAAGTAATAATAACTACAGTGTATTAACCATATATTATGTGCCAGACCCTATGTTAAGCATGTTTTATTTATTATCAAATTTAATTTTTATTCCATAGATTTAGGGATTAGGAAACTGAGGTTCAGAGAGGCTAGAGTTATAATATGGCTAATGCTAAATGAATTCTATAGCTAATTCACCCTACCATTAAAATTAAAAACATAGAAAAAGAAAAGAGGCCTGTTTCTGAATACTGTGAACCACTTTGGACATGGTACCAATTATTGGTCTCTTCCACTCTTCTGAGGACTGGATCATTTTAATGTCTGGGAATTTTTTTTCTTGAGTACAGAGGTAGTTTATGGCAAATGTGGTATTTATGACTATTTTGGGATTATAGTTGGCTGTTCTGAGTCCATATTTTCTGGGAGAGTCAGATGCTTACTGTTTGGTCTCAGGAGTTGTCTGAACTGTGGAAATGTGTAAGTGTAATCCTTATAGCCTCTGTCTCTGATCAGGTTCAGATTAGTAATAGCAATCAATACACTGCATCTCCATACCCCACCTCACCAGCTCCTGTCTGTCAGTCACACCAGAGCAGGCCCCAACTGGTCCATCTCCTGCAAAGCTGTTATAAGGAAGCAAGAACTGTTTGTTGGACTACTTATTTTCTGCCGAGGTGCAGTAGGAGGAATAGGGGCAGTGATTATTATTTGTTTTATACTTTTTCTAGAGACAGGGTTTTGATTCCTAAAGGTTTGGTGGTCCTTAAGAATCAAAATATTCTTTTAGGTAGGTCTTGCTGAATAATACTGAGTTATCTTTTATTAACTGTTTATTTTATACTAAGTGAGGCTTAGTTTAAAATATATCAGTCCTAAATATTAGCTCTAAATATGGTCACTATAATTTTACTTCCAGTAATACTTGCCCACCCACTCCCTGCCCTCAAACTATACAGATGATCTTAACAAATTTTCCCAAACACAAGGTGCCATCTGCTTTTATTGTTTGTAATTCTATTCTTGTTAAATGAAAGGTTTTGGTTACAAGAGAGCTTTAAGAACTCTCTTTCAACTAGCAGAGCTGTGGTTTGAACTTGGGTGTAGCTAATATTGAAGTCCATGTTCTTAACTATTATTCTCTTCTGTCTTTAGGCTCTTTAGATTTTAGATATTAGAACTAGGGGTTGAAGCTTTTATTCACTGAATATAAGTAAAAACAAAACTGAACAATTTTTCATGAATATAGATACTTATAAAAATCTATGTCAGTTTTTGATCATATTGGCACACATATGTGTATATATCAAAAGCAGAGGTTCTTTTCCTCTGCCCCCTGCTAAGATAGGTTGTGTGTGTGTGTGCGCGCGNTGGCCCAAGTTGGCACCATCATTGCGCTCTTCCTGGGAGAGGCAGATCAGTCACCAGCTTCTGGATGGCCGCTCACAGCGGCTGCTAGCCGCTCACGCTGGATGCTGGCTACACACGGTAGCCCATGCCAACCCACTGCCACAGGGGCTGCAGCATACGCGGTCACCGGCGACTCACAGCAGCCCAGCTCCAGGTTGAGCTGTTGTTTGGCATCTTAGCTGTAGAGGGCAGTGTCACTGGCCCTCATATGTGGGATCCGAACCGGGGTCCTCTGGCGTCCCAAGCCAGCTCTTAACCAATGTGCCACTCGGCCGGCCCTCCAGGTCTCTCTTAAAAGATGGATATTAAAACTAGGCACAGAGTTGTAATAAGGGCCTCTCCAAATTCTTCTTTTATTTTTTATTAGTTTCAGGTGTACAAACCAATAAATAATTAGACTTTTACACACCTCACAAAGTGATAACTCCCCCATCTAATACCCCTCTGACATTGTGTATAGCTATTACAATACCATTGACTATATTCTCTATGCTGTACTTTACATCTCATGAATATATATGTTTATATATATGTGCATACATATATATGTGTATATGTATGTACATATACACATATATAGTTGACATTCAGTATTATTCTATTTCAGCTTCAGGTGTATAGTGCAGTGGTCAGGCATCTACACAGTCTATGAAGTGATACCCTTGAGAAGTACCCATCTGGCACCCAACATAATCTTTACAATGTTATTGGGCCTCTCCAAATCCTTAATGTCTGCTTAATCACTTGCCAAATATGAGACTTTTCTGTTACGATTAAGTCTCGTTTTTTAAAGAGCATGAATGAATCATCTGCTTTGACAGTCCCATTTTTTTTCTGTTGTTATTTTTGTGTTGTGTGAGTCTAATAATGCTTTCTTTGAAGTCTCTTTCATATATTCCTTTTTTTTAAAATTTAATTTTGTACTCCTTCCCTTCAAGCTCTTTTTAATGAGAGCATTAAATCTGAACAAGACCTAAATTGTAAGGGGTTTAAAGAGTAAGTATCATAACAGCATTAATGAGGCCATTCTGTGAAAGCCTGCTGGATATGTTTGATATTTGCCTAGCTATAATTATCCCTTCATCCTTGATTCATTTAAGAGATATATACTGAGTGCCTATATCTTGTGTTCGTACTGAGTACAGTACCTGCCAGGACAAGTACATTAAAAAGTATCAAAAGACATGGCTCCTGATCTCATGGAGCTTACTTTCTAGTGGAAGAGAGATAATAGCAAATAAAGACAAATAAATTAGTTATTTACCTCTAGTAATACAATAGAAGCCCTGAAGAAATGAAAAAAAGGATTCCATAACAGAATAATAAGAGTGGAGGTCTACATCAGGGAGAAGGATCTCAGGACAGGGCTCTCTCTGAGGCTTGAAGGATGAAACCAGTCATGTGAAGAAAGTGGGGAAGAGCTAGCCAGGCAGAGGGAGTAGCAAATGCAAAGGGGAAAAGCTTAGCCTGATGTAGATGCTGAACAAAGGGCAGTGTGGGTGTGCTGGGAGGGTTAGTAGGCGCTACTATAATGCTCGCTTTCAAAGTACAAATTTCTTTCAACACGATTAATAGCTAACAATTTGAGCATAACGTGGATTTGCATTTGCTTATGTGTTATTTTGTCTGAGAGGAACACTAGGTGAATTCAGAAAACTTGCCCAGCTCAACTGAGTGGTATAAGAACGTATGAAATGCACGTGTGCATATACCTTAGACATCTACCAGCTGCCTCAGTTCATCATGTTTGGATGAGTGACACCCATCCACCCATTCGGTGTTACAACCTTTTCTTCTCATTTCAGATAACAGTCTTCCCACCATAATTATAATTCATAAGCTGAAACTCTCTGGCACCCATGTCCACAAGCAAGCTTCAAATCTTTCCAAGGTGATATTGATTGTAGTACCTATATATTTCTTAACCATTTAAAATGTATAAAACTGTGCTATCATTTTTATTAGATTCCTACCTTTTTTTACTGGGCCACTGATGAAGTTTTTGGGTATTGTTCCTCTACTGCCATTTTCCCCATAAACTCTGTGGGTTTTTTTATTGCATGATTTTGCATAGTACAGCAATTTTTAGGAATGCATATGTGGCATTATAGCAGAACTCACTGTACCAGGGAGGTTGGAGTAGGCAAGGAACAGATCCTTATATAATACAGCCTTATACACTGTGTAAAGAACTTGTATTTTTTCATGGTTGTAATGGGAAACCCTCAAAAGATTTTAAGCAAAGTAGTATCATGATGTGATTTATGTGGTGATATGGTTTATAGCAGGGGTCGGCAAACTGTGGCTCGCGAGCCACCTGCGGCTCTTTGGGTACGTACATGTCTCTGGAGTAAAATTGAGAATGAAAATAAAACTATCATAGTTTCATTTATAAAATTTTTAAAGGATATTATTCACATAATGGTGATTTTATTTGTTTTATGGCTCTCGAATACTTTTTAAATTGTTGTGAGGGACAGGATTGGCTATTCCATCTCAAAAGTTTGCCTACTCCTGGTTTATAGTAACAGCTAAGAATTGAAGCAGAGAAGCTACTTGGGAGACTGCTGTAATGGTCCAGGTGAAAGTTGATCACAGTTTGGACTAAAGTACTAGCGCTGAAGTTGGAGAGAGGGTTTCGAATTCAGCTATGGTTTCGCTTGTTGAATGGATGGTTGCCAGCTCTTGCTTAATGGCCACATTGACTTCTAACATCTGGCTCAAATGCCTACAATCCCTGGTCAGTGTGGATTGTCCCATTTAAGAAGAGACACAAGCCATTTATGAGGGAATCTGGGTCATTATATTGTTTTCCTGCTCCAGTATTACTATATAATGCAAGATCTCTTTTAAGAAATGAGAATGCCCTTGAAGGTATCTTTTATAATCAAAAATGCTAATTTATTTTCATTACTTTCTATCTTTTTCATTTAAGAGACACTTAGGATTAATAAAATAAATTACAAGATACAATGACTTGAATCCTGGGATGCTCAAGGAATTAACTGAAACAAAACCTGAAAACTCTGAGAGGCTTGCTGCGGGGCTCATGATACCAGATGCTATAAACCAGGCAGCATAATGTTCATATCTAGAACTATAAGAATAATAGGAGGATTAATTTTAAAAGTCTAAGGGGGATTACAGAGTAGTGGGGAGAAATCAAAATGACTCTTAAAAGAACTAATCTTGTCAACGAATCTGACTTTTCTATGATAGTATGCAAGTTATAATGTGGCTTGGTGCTTATTGTGCTTTTGATTAGGCATTTGAATGGCGTTTTCCTCAACAGTATGGGCAAAGTGATTTTGAACATTTTCTCCCTCAGGGGTACCTGGGTTAGAGGGAGGCCTTAGCCTCACAGTGTTACTGATGAACCAGTCATCGGTAGTGGGAGGCTTTGGCCCTGAATAAAGTGGAGAGTAAAATGTCTGTATTGCTGATCTGTTTTGTGATTAAGAATGGGGCAGGCCAGTTTGAACTGTGAACATCTACAATTACTGAGTGTCATTAAGGAGGTGAGGAGTAGAGATGGAGGTTACCACTGGGTTCTGTGACATACCTGTCACTCCACCCAGTTTATGGAGTTTTGAAGACTGGGCCCAGAGTGTAAGGAATAGGTAACAGAATGTCAGAGGTTGAAGACTCTCTACTTTTTGGGTTTGGCCTGTTACCCTCTGTCCAAAGGAACAGGGAATATTGTCCCGGGGAATCAAATGTACAGAAAGTAGGTTGGAACTTGGGATGATTTTGACATACTTATCCAGTGAACTTTTGTTTTCCCCCAACGTAGTTGAAATTAATTAATCACTAACAAAGTCAGGCAGGATAACAAACTACCTTAATAAATAAGAGCCCTTGTAATTAAATTAACAATGTCCAATTACATACAAATAATTAAACGGCAAAGGATTGTTAACAGTTTGTACTCGACAACAGGGTAAAAGAAGGGAAAATACTGCTTTCTTCATTTCTTCATCTCACCTTTTTCATGCTTTAAATTTGTAATTCTGATTATAATACTTGGTTTAAATAATTCTTTTTTTTTTTT
>NW_017732179.1:266984-274786 GCF_001890085.2 Hipposideros armiger | reverse complement strand
GAGAGATTTAACTGTTTACCTGGCAGGACTTGAAAAATAAGATTTTACTTATAAGAATACAATTAGATTTGTTTAATACATCAGAGATTTACTTAGAAGTGAACATCTTCTTAACATTTTCCTAAGTATATTTGATATGAAAGCAAGGTAGTCTACTTTTTTTGCAATCTCAAGATTTGGGTACTTGTTTGGCTAAGCCACTAACTGGCTGGATGACTTTGAGTGAATTATTTTACCTTCTTTATACAGGATAATAAAATTTGAGAGTTGGATTAGAATGCTTTCAAGGTAACTTTGGGCCCTTAACATTCATACATTTGTGAAAATAATTATCTCCACCCTGAAACATATAAAGAAATCCTCTCTAAATAAAGACACCTATTATGATATAAGCAATATGAAGTTTATTGACTTAGTACAATAAAAGAGAACAGCACACAGGCAAGTTTGAAATGGCAGCACATTAGGAAAGTAGTGTTTTTTATTGCTTATGGGTTGGGGTCAGAATTTCTTAGGGTAGAATATCAGAAGTGGACGAATCTTTGAATCGATTGCTTTCTGAAGGCAAGGGTCAATGTCAGTGTATGAAGAAGGAAGTGTTATATGAATTACAAGGTGTTTTGTGGTTGTAATTATATAACTAATGCATTCAGTGGTTCCAGTTTTCACCTATCATATTGTATTAGTCTGGGTCCTGTGGGGTGGAAGAAACTTTCCTCTACCATCAAGGTTCTTTTGGCTGGTCTAATAATTTAATCTGCATGAGACAGGTTAACCAGAGAAAATAACCAAATTTAATTACATATGTACACATAGGAGCCTCACATGTGTGAAAGAGTCAGAGGCACATAAAAGGTTCAGACATTGAAAGTTAAAATGAGGTATATATAACATTCTGAGCTAAGGATGAGGTAAGATGCTTTGGGGTCTCAAAGGGTCATTGCAAAATGATAAGAAAAGCAGGTGCTCAGTAATTAGAAGTTTGCCCTGCTCTATAGATAGGTCATAAAATGTTATTTCTGTTGATAACTCTTTTTTTTTGTTAGTTTCAGGTGTACAGAACAATGCAATAGTTATCCTTTTCACCCTTTGCACAGAAACAACCCCCCTCTCCCATCTACTGCCCTCCCACCCCCGATATCATGCTTATCTATTACCATTCCGTTGACTCCATTCCCACACTCTACTCCATGTCCCATGACTATATGTATATATAATTATAGTTGACATACATTATTATTCAATGGCAGCTTCAGATGTACAGTGCGGTGGTCAGGCCTCTACACTGACTATGAAGCGGTCTCCCTAACTAGACATGAGTCCATCTGGCCCCCTAAAAAATATTTACAACATTATTGATTATATTCCCTAGACTGTGTTTTCTATCCCTGAGGCCATGTTGTAGTTACTAATTTGTATTGTCTCATCCCTTCCCCTTCTCTTTCATCCCCATCCCCTCCCAACTAGCAACCCTCAGTTATTCCTCTGTGTTTCTGAGACTATTTCTGCTTACATTTCTCATTTATTCAGTTTTTTAGAATCCACGTATAAGTGAGATCACATGGTATTTGTCTTTCTCTGACTGACTTATTTCACTTAGCATAGTGTTCTCTAGTTCCATCCATGTTGTTGCAAATGGTACTATTTCCTTCTTCTTTATAGCTGAATAATACTCCATTGTGTAAATGTACCATAGTTTCTTAATCCAGTTGTCTACCGATGGGCATTTCGGTTGTTTCCAAGTCTTGGCTATTGTGAATAGCACCACAATGAATGTAAGGGTGCATATATTTTTTTGGATTAATGTCTTGGGTTTTTTTGGATAAATACCTAAGAGTGGAATTGCTGGGTCATAAGGTAGTTCCATTTCCAGTTTTTTGAGATCCTCCATACTGATTTCCATAGTGGCTGCACCAACCTGCAGTCCCACCAACAGTGAACCAGGGTGCCCTTTTCCCTACAACCTCGCCAGCATTTGTTGTTGGTTGATTTATTGATGATAGCCACTCTGATCGGGGTAAGGTGGTATCTCATTGTGGTTTTCATTTGTATTTCCCTAATGCTAAGTGAGGGTGAACATTTTTTCATATGCCTGTTGGCCATCTGTATGTCCTCTTTAGAGAAATGTCTCTTCATATCCCCTGCCCATTTTTTAATTGGGTTGTTTGTTTTTTTGGTGTTGAGTTGCATGAGCATTTTATATATTTTGGATATTATCTGTTGATAACTCTTATTATGGGCAAGGCCTCTTATTTAAATTCTTTAAGAAGAAGTTAAAGTTTCTTGTGAGTCTGCAGGGTCTTGATTACCTTCAGTTGAAAGTAATTCATATACCAAAGTGGCATATTTTGGGGAGGCTGGTTCTGAATTCCAATAGTTCTCCAGAGAAACAGAACTAATTTTATATCTATCTATCTATCTATCTATCTATCTATCTATCTATCTATCTATCTATGTATCTATCGTCTATCTATCATCTATCATCATCTATCTATAATATCTATCTAAAACACATATATATGTTATACATGTAATATATATATTCATTATATATGGTACACATTTATTATTATATACTATGTATATTTATTATAGTTCATTCATTCATTCTGAGGATTCAGCTTATGTGATTTTGGAGGCTGAGTCATCCTAAGCTCTGTAGCTGGCAAGCTGGAGGCCTAGGAGAGCTGAAGGTATAAGTTGCAGTCCTCGACTGAATCTGAAGGCAGAAGACAGGTGTCCCCATTCAAAGACACACACGCAGGGAATTCTCCCTTATTCCTCTTTTTTGTTCTATTCAGGCCTTTAACAGATGGGACAAGGCCCACCCCCACCGGGGAGGGGGGCAATCTGTTTTACTTAGTCTACCAATTCAAATGTTAATCTCATCCAGAGACCCTCTCATAGACAAACCCAGAATATTTAATCAAATATCTGGGCACTCTTGGCCCACTCAAGCTTATACATAAAATTAAGCATCACGCATACCATTTTGTAATGAATTGCACATTTCTTTGTGACTTCTTGGTGACATGAATTGTGACTTGCTAATCTAACATGGCATAGGACCTGGCCTATTATATGTTATAGGTGCTTAATACATGTTTGTTAAAGATTGAGTGAACAAATAAATGAGAAGAAATTGAAAGTAGTGGTCTAGTATTGCATAGATTGGGGATGGGTAAGTGTGGGAATTGGGTAGGGTTTTTGCCTTATAGCAATTTGACATCATTATCTTTCAAGGAAGGGAGAACCTTTCAAAATGCCTCCCTTTACTGTTGCTTATTTGAATTGATATGCCATTCCAAAGTTGATATTCCTTAATAGCTGTGATTAGCATATCTAAATACTCCTCCAATGACTTCTGAAGCATTTTTCTTTTGTTTGAAGTTTTATTTCAATTTAGATTGGTAATTTTGAGAAGCGAAGGCTAGATATTTCATTCTTATTCCTTTTGCTGATTGAAATATCATTGTGTAAATGGATATCCCAGAGGTGGGGTATCCTATCCTCCAGGGAAAAGAATCAGGTCAAAATTCCCATCATTGAGAAAACACAACTTGAAATACAATTTATGGTTAAAAAAAAAATCCTTATAGGTCCCTTAAGGAAACAAACTCTACTCAAGGTCTACCCTTAAGCATAAATTGAGTTTAATTTGCTTGGCCAAGCTTTTCTTCATGCATACCACAGAGGGAAACTTCAGATCAGGCCAGACCTTGTCACAGTGCTCAATTAAAAGTCTGAATTAATAAAGCTGTCTTAATTGGTTTGACAGAACTAGCAATATGACCTCATCACCCAGCTGCACCTCTCTAATCCTGGATTTAATTCCCATAAAGGACAGATAGGAACTAGCACATTTCTGTTTTCTTAATAACATACCACATTCACAGTTACAACATTCCGGCGCCCCAGCTCACAACTTTATCTACCAATCTAGAGTATGTTCTGGAGCTAGTTAAATTAACTTAGCTATCAAAATGCTAAGCTTGATAGCTCATTTATCTTTCTGTCTTGCAACTCGACATTACAATACGGTAGTGATTGATCTTGCATCTTCCAGGTACCATATAGTATAAAAACTAAGAGAAGATTAATTAAAAGCTGTCTTACCCAGACAGGTTTTTAAATAAGTTTTAGATTTACACTATATATCAGCTAAAGCAGAAAGAGATTCTAAAACCAGGAGCTCTGAAACGCCAGGTGGATTTTTCTTTTATGTGGAATATGTATGCGGTAGTCCTGATGACCATTATTATTCTTTCACATGTGTTGAATTCCAAAACAAGGCGGAAAGACCCTGTGACAAACGTCCCCTAGCGATCTCCATTTCAACACAGAATAACGTATAGAACACGCAGAGAACATGTTGTTGTACAAATGTTTTACATGCGCAATCATAACTACTTAAAAGTATGTTTTGTTATTTTTTTTGTATGAATTGGGAAGCTTGAGAAATTTTAAGTGAATGTGAAGGAAAATGATATCAAATCCCAGGACTACAAAAGAGGAAAAACTCATGTATATATCACATTTAAGGGCATCTTTTATAAATTGGTGAGAGATATCTACAATAATAATAATTGTAGTTAAAACTGAGTAAATTATTGTGTCACATAACTTATTTACATTATGTCTAAAGTTTACAGTAATTTTAAAAGGTTAAGTATTCCTGTGCCCATTTTATGGATGGAGAAACTGATGTCCTGAATTGTTAAGTTCCATGGCTAAGGCCCGGTGGCTAGTAATCAGCATAATTGGAATTTACCCTACAAGCTGCTTTACTTGGCTCCAAAGGCCACTGCACCAGCTCCCTTCCATCTCCCTGCAGAGCAGCAAACACATCCACCTACATTATCTGACTTAGTACATTTAAGCTGCTATAACAATATACCAGAGACTGGGTAGCTTATAAAAAAACAGAAATTTACTTCTCACAGCTCTGGAGGCTAGAAATACAGGATCATGGTGCCAGTACGGTCAGGCGAGGACCTTCTTCTGGGAGCCCTCTCTTTGTGAGACTTGTCATTGTGTCCTCACAAGGCAGAATGGGTGAGAAAGCTCTCTGGAGCTTCTTTTATGAGAGAACTAATCCCATTCATGAGGGCTCTGACCTCATGACCTAAGCACCTCCCAAAGGCCCCACCTCCTAATACCATCATCTTTGGGGATAGGATTTCAACATATGAATTTTGGAGGTACACAAACTTTCAAACCATAGCACTACCATGGAGAATTTTCGAGAGCCAATAAAATATTTGATTTATTGTATGCTGCTCAAGCTTAAGTTCTTTGTTTACTAGAACTTGTTGCTTCCATGGGAAATGCCATGTCTATAAATCAGTGTTCCTCTCTAGTCATTCAGGGGGTTCTTAGTGGACTTTAGACCCCAAATTATTTAATAGTCTTAATGGGTGAAATTTCCTGGTTTTCATTTAAATATTTTAAGTTCCTTGACAAGAAAATCACTAAGTCCTATTTTTTCCACATTTAAAATGAATAGCTGAGCTGTCCTGCAAAGCTTTACATTTAGCAATCCTAAAAATTCTTATAGATTAACGGTAAAGGCACCACTATTATACAGTCATCTCTCTCCCTTTATAATCATAAGTACTTGCCATATACCTTGAATGACTGCACTGAAAATATCTATAGGTTTTAATTTTTTAAGAGGAAGGGAAGCCTTCTTCTCTAATTTTTATCCATAGAGAAAGGAAAGGAAAATAAAATTTATTGACTGCCTCGTAAGTAGTAAGCAATGTTCCCTATAGCCTAATTAGTGCAAATAACTGAATTTGTCAAATATCAAATAACTACTGAGTATTTTGTGATTATCGGGCAGTGTGCTACGCACTTTTGTGAACGCAAAGATTTTTAAGGTTCAGTTCTTTTCCTGAAGGAGCTGCAGTTCTATAGCAGAATAAGATTATATCTGCACACAAAACAAATATGTAAAACAATTACTCAAGGACATGATCTATGAGAAAATAGTTTTTTTTTTCATTTAATCTGGACATTTGTCTTACTGGCTTATTCTCAAGTTAGAATTTGGATGAATTTCCATGAGAGTGAATCCTGGCCCCTCCTCAGAGTAAGATTTCTTCTCAGGGCCAGTGCCTTGCCAGTAGCCATGATATAGCAAGGGAACAAAGCAAATCTCAGGGCTTTTCTCTGGAGGTAGAAAACAAGTCCCTAGGTTCCATGTATGGACAGAGGGGTGTGATAACATGTACAGTTTGTGACTCATTGACCTTCGGCAGTCAAGTACAATTCTAGCCCTCTGTGGTAGGCAGAATTCTAAGGATGTGTCCCTTTTCCCCGCCCCCAAAGATTTCTATTCTTTGGTTATTCAAACAAACACTCATCTAGGTACTGTTGTGTAGGGAGTTCTCAAATGTAATCAAGTACCCAAGTTAGTTGACATTAAAATACAGAGATTATCTGCATGGACATTTATCAGATGAAGCCTTTAAATGCAAAAGTTTTCTCTGGCTAGCAGCAGATGAGCAAGTCAGAGAGCTATAAACACAAGAGGGATTTGCTGCTCTCTTTCAGGCTGGAAGATGGAGGGAGCCACAAGACAAGGAATGGAGATGACCTCTAAAAGCTGTAAGTGGCCCCTCAGCTGACAACTAGTAAGGAAATGGGGGTTCTGAGTACACCAATCACAAGAAGCTGAATTCTGCCAATCACATGAATGAAATCGGAAGGAGAGTCTTTCCCAGTTGTCCATTTAAGAGCCCAGCTGGGCCGGTATCTATTTCAGTCTCGTGATACCCTGAGCAGGGAACCCTGGGAGCCTGCTTGGATTTTTGATGTATACAGTTGTGAGCTAACAAGTGGTAGTGTTTTTAACTGCTAATTTTGTGGTAATTTGTTACACTGCAGTAGAAAACGGATACACCATGAAACCCATGGAGACTCTCTGTTGAATACCCCTAAGCCAAGGAGACCTCAGAGCCTCTGCTCTCAGGGACTATTTATTCTCTGATGAAAAGGGAGATCTGAAGCCTTGATTTATGTGACAGTTAACATGGAGTGAAAAAAAAAAAAGATCCTAAACTGTGAGGTCTCACAACCTGGATTCAAATCCTGGCTGTGCCATTTATCAACTGTGCTACCCAGGGCAACCCCTCTTAGTCTTGTTGGCTGCCGCTGCAAAATACACTTAGTCATCTTTATCAAGCAGGAATATCATGCACATGAAATGAGGTAATAATATATGAAATATAGTAGTGCTCAATAAGATCTATCCTTAACAGTGTTATTTGGTTCAATGACTCATTTTTAGCATCGTTATTGATGCCCCCTCACCAGGGAGCTACAGCTAGAGACCTCAATATTTTAACCTTCTTAGGCTTAGTGGGGTTAGGTGGCCAAGGGTAATCTCTTGAAAACTTCTCTCCACAGCAGGAAAGCTAGTCCATTTCCATGTTATTGAGGCTACTTCTTGTAACTAATTGATCTGGGTTATTTACCAGGTGCTGGGTGTTAGGATTTGCTATTGTTTCCTTTTCTGAATTTATTGGGTTGTCAAAAAAGTCATGATGTATTTTGTTTATGGTTTTCAAAGGTCATTTATTTATATAAAGAACAAAGATCAATCAATGATATATTGCCCATTTTGTTTGATAACTTTTTGCCATCTTTCAGTGAGCTTCATAATTCCTCATTCATAGAAGGACCTGTCTTTGTTTGCCAAAAACTGAACAATGTGCTGATTTACAGCCTCTTCTGAATTGAACATTATACCACGCAAAGAGTTTTGAAGAGAGTGGAACAAGTGGAAGTCTGATGGC
>NW_017732179.1:251258-257369 GCF_001890085.2 Hipposideros armiger | reverse complement strand
TAAATGGCAAGCGGAAGAGCTGTTACACATTTACCGACACACCACTGTCTACATGTCTTTTCATAATATTGTCCTTTTTAACAATGGAATGAGAGTTTTAAACATCATGACTCTCTTAGAAAATCTGAATCATCAGACCACTATCGTGTTCAGATGGAAAAATTTTGATTCAGATGTCTATACACTCCTGAATTAGTTGTCTTTTTCCATCCCTTGCTGGAATTTATTTTGTTATAATCTTAAATCTACCAGCTCTGTGTTAGACAAGGAACATTTGGTTGAAGGAACAGAGACCCATTCAATACAATGTAAGCTGATAAGAAAAAAATGTATTGGGAAGATCCAGGGGCACTGGAGACATCCATCCCACGTAGTTCCACAGCAGGAAGTGTAGCCTCCTGAGGGAGTGTGACATGGACTGGAAAGGCAGTCCTGAGCATCTTTACCTAATTACTCCTGAACTTCCTGGTTTTGTGTCCTTGCATCTCGTTCTGTGTCCAGCCTTTTTTGCTTCAGTGTGACATAGCCAACACCCTGATTCATCCGGATTCTTATTCCGAGCAGCCACAGCTAGACTCAATGTTTTTGATTCCCATTTTTCATTTTCCAGGAGAGTAACACTTCTCAGCTCGATATGGTCAGTTGTCCAATCAGCATGGACAGGTGAAAACAGAACATTTTATAAGAAAGGTTGTAGGAAGAGAGGTTTCTCTAAGTAGAGAATACAGGAGTGGGGAGGAAAGAATCTTCATCTTTAGTACGTTGACTTGGGGGGGTTCAAAATAAAGTGGAAGAAAGACTAGTTTGTAAGCTATCTGAAGGGAGAATCTGGGTTTTTGCTTATTTTTGAATATCTGATACATTTCCCTGTATTTGCAATAGAAAATAAGAGCCCAAGGGAAGAAGTGGCTCTTGTGGACAAGAATACGTTTTTTCCAAACTAAAAAAAAAAAAAGAAAGAAAGAAAGAAAGAAAGGTCTTTCTAGTAAGAAAAATGGATGACTAGGTAATATTCTATAAACAAAACCATTCTGGTGGTCTGTACAGATTGTTACCAATGAGGTGTGTATGGGTCCATGTTGGTCATCGAAGGGCTTATGATGTGATTTCCAGCATCCAGATATGACTTTCCATTAGGCGTCCAGTTCAACATAAAATTGTACTATTTTCAAATTCCTTCCTATTTGCTTTACCCCCCTTACAAGGTTATGACTAAAAGCAGAACCAGTCTAAAAACTATCATTTTATAAAATTGCATGCAAATAGAAGAAATCGTACCAAAATTGAGGGAAATGACCATGTTTTTCATGGTCAATTTTTAGAAAATAGCTTTTAAAATAAGTGCTATACCATCCTTACTCTTTTATGGTTAATGGGGAGCAAAATATGTGCCCTCAGGATCCGGAGCTTGAGAGTTTAAATGATCAATATAATTGGAAAAACTTCTAATCCTGCATACTGGACTTAAAATCTCATAAGAAAAGATTTTATTTGTATTGTTAGAATACCTACAGTCTTCACTTGTCTTGGAAAGTATTGTTAAGATTTAAAATAATTGTACAAAAGCCAATCTAAATTTTCCAAGATTTCAGGAAGGATGATGGTTTAATCTGAGATTTGAATTTATTTTGTCCTTTTCAGTATCTGAATTTATTATTAATACTTTATCTTCAAAATACTCTAAGTATAATATTATCAAATGTTAATTTTGGGAGAATTGATTATCCACATTGAGATTTACTTGGCACATCTTGCTTTCAACGTCTATGTAAAGTAACCTTTTCTGTTTAAGCAATTCCTTTAGTGACATTATTACCATCTCACTAAGTTTATTCTTACATGGAATTGCAACCTGCTAGGAACTGGAGGAGGTACATTCTGGTAGACTTGTTTTAAGATGAAATAAAACAATCGATTGCCCTAGTCTTTCTAATGTCTCTTTCCCTTTTCTTCCAGTTATTCCCCACCTTTCCCTTGCCAGGTGTAAGACAGATAGTCATGCAGTAGAGAATAAATAAGAACGCTTTTATTCCAGTGGGTGTTTTTTTCTGTCCCACTGTGGTGTCACATTTACCCAGCTCCCAATAGGAATCAAAGAGAACAGTGTGGCGGGGATAGGTGGGGACNTATGGTTGGGGGTCACCACAACATGAGGAACTGTATTAAGGGGTCACGGCATTAGGAAGGTTGAGAACCGCTGTCCTAGAGCCTTCTCACCTTACTCTCACCCTTGCTCTTACCTACTCCATCATTTTACTGTTTACCAGCTTCTCTCTCAAGGTCTTACCCCCTCTTTTCACCTTTATACTGGCCTCCTGGACTTCAAGGTGAAAATCAGCTCCCCTCATTTGCCTCTTGGTCCTTGGTAAAGATTTCATTTGGATTTACCTCCTGAATTTCCTTTTTCTGAGTCACGTCAGGTAACTATCCACACTGGATCAGTTTTGGCTTATTGTGGTCCCACACAGGGTTGGGGAAGAAGAAGGAAATTTAAAGTCTCATTCAAAGTTGTTAAGAACTTAACCTTACCTCCTATATACACAAGCATTTTATAGTGGCCTTGCCATGTTCATTGGTTTATTTCAGGTAGAAAACAGGCTCCAGGAAGTTCAAGTTAGAGTCATGTTTCCAGTGCCCTTCAATTCACATCTATTCAAACATGCAGAAGGCATCGCTGAGGCTGACTCTTAATATATATTTTTTTAATTAATGGAAAGTGGAAACAATCTACATCACGATTTAAATGATGTTTTATTGAATTAATTTTTTCTGTAGGGATTCTCTGACAGATGGAAGAAACCTGGCCTAGCAGCAACCTTTTCTAAAATCTTTCAAGTCAGGCACTCACAAAACCTGGAAAAGGAAACCATCCACAAATTACATCCAAAGTTCCAATCTTTTTTGTTTGTTCAGGTCATTCAGGATATCATTATCATGTTAATGGAATTCTCTTATTTCTATTTGCAGATCCTTTTGTGTGCACATTGTAATCTGATTTTAAACGAATTATTTTCATCTTTTCTGAAAGCTTAGCTCACATGCTAGAGGTGTTGAGCCAACAAATTTATTGGCTATCATGGAAGAGATGCCCTTTAGTTTTTTCATTTCATCTGCCTCTAGTTTTCTGACTTCTATTTCTTTTATTTGTATTTTGTAGTTGGATTATAACTTATCCATGTTATGGTGTGAGCTTAGCCAGAAGACCCTACAGGTTCCTGTAGTCAAAGTAAAGTAGGGAGTGAAAGCTAAATCCAGTTGCAGTGTTTGGGGATAAGTCAGGCAAAAAAAAATATCTTTAATTTTAACATTATTTGAGTGTGTGCCTTCTCGTTCCATCAAAGTAGTTAAATTGACTGTAAGGATAGTCCCAGGTTCACTGCAAAAGGAGTTAATTCTTCATTTGATTTTACCCAGAGAGAACATTTTTATAGTGTTGTGATTCAGGGATGATCATTTCATTCGCAAATGGTGTGTTTTAAGTAGTAAACAAACATTACTTTCCAGACCCCAAAGATAAGTTTAGGCAAGGCTCAACTCATCTGGTGCTAAATCTGGAGCCCAATTTCAAACAGGTTGACGGTGTTTCTTTATGGCGTAATATGACTGTGTCAGGATGTGGAAATTTTATTCTGTGCTAGCAATGATAAGAGGGAACAGCAGCCTTAACAAGAGTTGATCAAAGGTCCCAATCAAATCCCATGTCTGCAGTCTTGGAAAATTACAGCTCATATAACAGATCTTATAGAAATTCTTTTCATTTCTATGCATTTCACTAAATCAGAGAATTTCCTTGCTACTTTATTTGGTTTCCTTCCTCCCATAAGTAATTACTCTTTATTTTAGGTGACAGAATCGCTTTAATTTTGTATTTTTTCATCTTTATATAGACCTTGGCAAAGATTAATCTGTCCAGAATATCCTGGGTACTTGGCTCCTGTGTTTCAGGGTTGTAAATGAAATACAGCAGGCAGCTTGCCTTTCTGCTGCCTTCTAGGTTTATTTGAATGTAAATTATATAACAAAAGAGTGTCTCCTTGCACCTCCTCTGTCCTTACTAAAGACAGAGAGAACTATGCTTAGAGTTGCTGTACATCCACCAATAAACTCACTACTGCCTTGTTGGTGTTTAGGAAATCCCTAATGTAGTGAGAAAAAAAGTCAATAAAAAATTCATCCATGATTAATTTCTATCTCGTGTCCCCATGTCTCTCCTCTCTCAGCTTGCCATCTTTTTTCTTCTCATTCTTTTCTTATTCAATCCTCTATTTTCTTTTCCTTTTAAAAAAAACAATTTCTTTTCTGTATACTTTTAGGTTAGTGTTTCTTCCCTTTGGGCCCCAATTCCCATTTCTTCTCCTTGTTTGTTTTACCTTATTCTTTTAAAAAGGAGCAGAGATNACCTCAGATCTACTGAATTAGAGTTCTTGGGGGTAGGGCCCAGAAATCTATTTTAACAAGGCCTCTTTGTGATACATCTCAGACTTGAGGGCCACTGTCCTAAAATATTGGGGTGACTCCTAGCATCTTCTGGAAATTTTAAGTGGAATTTTCATTTTTGCAAAATGGTGAACACAATCACAGAGAATTAATGAGAAAGATAATGAATTTGATCCAATTCTATAAGATACTGAACACAATCTCAGCTGAAATGCCTCCTAGATTCTTTATGTATATTAGAATTTTGTAAAATGAGTCATTGTGTAAATGTATCAGGAAACTAGATTTTTAAAGAAAAAAATAGGTGGCAAATTCTTTTGTAAAGTTAAAACTCTGATTTATCTGTTTTGTAAGCAGATTTTTATGTATTGAATTTTCTTAGGAGAAGGCAGATTGTATCTGGTAGTTTTATGCATTGGAAATGCTTCTGAAGAAATATTTGATTAGTTGATAGGGGAGTCAAAACATGCTAGGTTGTAGGAAATGGAGAAAATTGCCATGTTAACTATAAATGCTTTTAAAATGGAATTTGATACTTTTTATGTCATTGAATTTCCAAACTTTTTTTTTTTTTTTCCCCCTGAAGGTAGAACAGAGAAGGATAAAGCACCATGTCTTACTGGTAAGAATGTGAGCAGTGCCCTGGGCTCTCCCACTTAGGAGCAAGTTCCTCACTCCTGGAGATTGTTGGAGTTGTGGTCAAGCTTTTCTAGGCTAGTGTTTCTCAAATGTGGGAATGCTTCAAAATCACTTGGCGAGCTGGCTAAACAGATTGTGTGGGGACAGGGCCTGTATCACTATCCCTCTGCTGGTGTCACTGCTTTAGCTAATAGTCCAGTTTTAGGTTGGGCTGGGAAGCAAGGCTGGCTGTTGTGTTCCATGATCTGTCTCTAGGAATATAGTAGGAAGATGAGTCACAAACTGTTTTAAAGAGCCACTTAATAAGAAAATCCCTGTGGTCAAGGAAGAAACTGTGCTTTCCTTCTGAATGAAAGCAAGTGATACTTGGAAATATCTCTGTAATACTTTGTCTTTCAAGATTCCATTAATGGAAGGCATGCATAGTTACCTTTCCAACACTATTTTGTGTCTTTAAAATATATGCAAAATTGGTTTTTTAAAATTAAATTTATTGGGGTGACAATGGTTAGAATTTTATAGGTTTCAAGTGTGCGTTTCTACAATATATTCTCTGTATATCATGTTGTGTGTTCACACCCAGAGTCAGTTCTTCTTCCGTCACCATATATTTGACCCCCTTTACCCTCTTCTGCCATTCCCCCTTCCCACTTACCCTCAGGTAACCACTAAACTGTTGTCTGTGTCTATGAGTTTTGGTTTCTTTGTTTGTTTGTCTTGTTCCTTTGTTGCTTTCATTTTTATATCCCACATATGAGTGAAGTCATATGGTTCTTAACTTTTTCTGCCTCACATATTTCACTTAGCATGATAACCTCAAGATCCATCCATGTTGTCGCAAATGGCAGTATTTCATCTTTTCTTATGGCAGAGTAGTATTCCATTGTGTATATATACCACATTTTCTTTGTCCAATCATCTATTGAAGGACACTTTGGTTGTTTTCATGTCTTGGCCACTGTAAATAATGCTGCAATAAACACTGGAGTACATCTGTCTTTACAGATAAATGTTTTCAGATTTTTTTGGTATACA
>NW_017732179.1:245653-247247 GCF_001890085.2 Hipposideros armiger | reverse complement strand
CCCATCCCCCCAACCCCCTAATAAAAATCTTAAAAAAAATATATATATATGTATATATATACATATATATATATACACACATTACTGAAAATTTAGAAAATTGACTTTTCTTTTCCATATATATGTTTGTCAGAGTTGTACTAAACATGCATGCATGTTTTTATGAGACCTTTTCTATTTAATTTTATTTTATAAGCATTTTATACATTTCTATACAATCACCATGGAGCACCTACTATGTGCTGTATGCTCATTCTGGCTGTTTATAATTGTCTATTTAGTCAATGAACTATGATTTACTTGACCACTTATCTATCGATGTACATCTTTCCCAAATTTTTCTACTATTATAAATAGAAGTGCAATGAATATATTTGGGTATACAGCTTTTTGTACATTTTTCTTAGGATGGATTTCAATAAGTGGAATCACTGAGTCAAAGAGCCTGAATATTTTGATGGTCATTAGTACTTACTGCTAAATTGCTTTCTAGAAATGCTGCTTGACTTTACAGTGCTATCACTATTGTAGAAAAATGTCAATTTCATTGGACCCTCATCAGCATCTCATTTTATTGTTTAAGGAAATGTTAAAAGGCAACCCCCTCCCCCAAAAAAACAGTATCTTGATTTTTTTTTTAATTTGCCTTTTGTTGCTTGACTTGAGAAGGGTGAACGCTTTTGCATATTGTATTTTCTAGTTTGTAAGTTGTCTGTTTTCTTTTAGGACAGTGGATTTATAAATCGTGTCATGGCAGGTTATATAAGTACAGCAGTCAAGTTCTTGGAGGTGACAAGCCCTCCCACATTACAATATTGGTTCCTTTCCTTTTCCTCACCCTGTGCAGGCTAATAGGACAGTGACATTTGTTGCATCTATTTCCAGAAAGATGTTAATGGTCCCCTTTCCCTTTGCTTTGACAAAGAAGCTGTGAAGAAGCCAAGATGCCAGCATGCAAGAACTGCCACAGTAAAAAACCCCATAGTATCAGGAAATTACCCTAATAGGGTGAAAATTAAGAAACGACTCATGGCACAGCCTGTTTCCAGGAAACCATGTTACTTTCACACCTTAGCAATTATTTTCTTAGAATTAATTTGGTGGTTCTTGGGGGAAAAAAGAAAAATTTAAACTTGAAGAGGTTAAAGAGAAAAGGATAAAAGCTTGGAAAATATTTAATTTTGTTTAATAATAAAGAAATAATTCTCATTTTCCCCATTGAGTAGAAAATACATCTCTGTAAAATTTTTTTTGATCTTTCCTATTCTGTGTAAAAACAAATGGTCCCATTTTAGGTTATACATTTTTTGGCTCAAATAGAGCATAGACACTTGCAGAAAGAAAGAACTACAGCCTTTTTATTTTTCATTTGCAGAAAAAAAATCAGGGATGTCAAGGCACTGATTCCCATTGGTGTTTAAGGGCTGGCGAGGTAGCTGTCCTGAAGTTAGGAGGGGGAATGGAGGATGCTAACTGGCTGCTGCTTCAGGCTTGCGGGGCAGGTGAGTTTGCACCCACCTTCTGTGCCAGGATGGCAGACCCTGAGTTTCTTACTGCTTTCTGTCCTTATCACTTTCTTACATATGAGACATGA
>NW_017732179.1:201211-244169 GCF_001890085.2 Hipposideros armiger | reverse complement strand
GAAAGGCTCCATGTCATATATTGCTTCTGGTATGGCAATTTCTGTCAAATAAAAACATTATACAAATGTCACTATTTTATCGTTTCTTATGGCAGAGTAGTATTCTATTGTGGATGAAATAGTGCCATTTGCAACAAAATGGATAGATCTTGAGATTATTATGCTAAGTGAAATAAGTCACACAGAAACAGTCAAGAACCATATGATTTCATTGATATGTGGGATATAAAACTGAAAGCAACAAAGGAACAAGACAAACAAATAAAGAAACAAAAAATCACAGACTCAGACAATAGTTTAGTGGTTACCAGAGGGTAAGGGAGGGCGTGGGATGGTAGAAGAGGGTAAAGGGGGTCAAATATATGGTGATGGAAGGAGAACTGACTCTGGGTGGTGAACACATAATGTGATATATAGATGCTGTATTACAGAATTGTACACTTGAAACCTATGTAATTTTACCAACCATTGTAACCCCAGTAAATTTTAATTAATAATAATAATAATAAATGACGGTGTATTTTCATCTACCTTATTCACCACATCTGGCACCATGTGACTTCTGGTTCTTCCCCAAAGTCAAATGACCATGCAAGGTAAACGTTTTAAATGGATTCAGGACATCAAGGCAGCCACAATAGCACAACTAAAGACACTCATGAAAGAGGACTTCCAGAACTGCTTTAGAAAGTGGCAAGAATGACAAATGTGTTCAAAGCAAGGAGGAGTATTTTGAGGGGTTTAATGGCAATGTGTCTTTTCCTGTAATAATAAAAAAAAAGATTTTTTATTGGGAGAATTGTGGGAAGGGGAACAGACAAGTTGCTGTCATTTTGTTCTTCAGTCTAGTTGTGGAGGACGTTGCTTCACTGGTCCAAGTTGACACCATCATTGCGCTCTTCCTGGCGAGGCAGATCAGTCGCCGGCTTCTGGATTCCCGCTCATGCTGGCTGCTGGCTACACATGGTAGCCCATGGCAACCAACGGGCAGCAGGGGCTGCAGCCTACATGGACGCTGGCGCTGGTGCCTCATGGCAGCCCAGCTCTAGGTTGAGCTGTTGCTCAGCATCTTAGCTGTAGAGAGCAGTGTCACTGGCACTCATATGTGGGATCCTAACTGGAGCCCTCTGGTGTCCCAAGATAGCTCTTAACCAATGTGCCACTCGGCTGGCCCTGTAATAAATTTTTTTATGTAAACTTTCACTGTATTTTTTGATCATGCCTCGTGTATCATTAAGACATATAAAAAGAATCACTCAGTTGTCTCTATTACATGTGGTTCTTTTTGCTTTGGGTTTGTAAGTCTTGGACTGACTAGGGAATCTGGCAAGCCCTGAAAAAAATACTTTTTTTATATGGAAAATATTCAATATTTATTTGTTTATTATTTAATTCTATGCCTCTTTTTGGGGGCACATTATAAGTCTGAGGAATTAAAAATGGAAGCATCTTTCCTTTAATTTTAAAGGGTAAGATCCGCATTTGGTTGGCTAAAGTATAGATAACTAATGAAGGACAGTGATAATAGATACTAGATCGGGAACTCTTACAGGCAGGTCATGCCTTGCTTATCTTTGTGACTCTATATTTTTTGGGCAGAGGAGATGACCAGTACCTGGTTATTGAGCTGAAGTAACTGTCAGGAAGTCCAGCTTCTCTTTTTCATTCCCCGAAGCATCCCTCCAAGAGGAAGTGGATGGCTATTCGTGTATTCAGTAGACCTAGTTAGATTTTAATACAGTCATAGAAATTCTGCCCACTCATAACATCACTGATTTCAGAGTCTGGAAGATCTTGAAGTTCAACTCCTCTAAACTTGCCCTCTATGATTGTCAGAACTGAGCTTTAAAAAACCCCCTCAAAATCCAGAAACAATGGGTAAAACTAACAAGATAGGATTTAAGAGGGATTCAATTAACATTCTGTAAATGTGTTTTGAATATATCCTGAGTGAAGAGCTAGCTGAGAATGAGATCACAAAAAATGCATAAGACTCAGTCCTTGATGTCTGTTTCTTAGTAAGAAACAATAGGGGTAGGTGTAAAGTCTGGCTTCACTATTACAAAGGAAAAAATAATTATACTCATTCATTCATTTATTCAGGTTCTCAATCATGTTATTCATTCATTGACAAGGTCGATTGAGCATATAAGATAGCATGCACAGTAGAAGACCTGACTTGAAAAGAGCCAGGGGCTATAGTCAACCAATTCAGCTTGGATGCTTCCAGTGATGGGCTGTTTCTTGCTTCCCAGAGTGGGCTATACATTGTAAAACAGCTCCTCAAAGGATCTTATTAAATATTAACTTTAATGCACCTAATTCTACCATGTGAAAAACTATAGAAAAATTGTAATTCCTTTCCACATTATCCTGCACGTAATTTTCTGAAGCCCCTGCTTATCTTTAAAAACTTAATTTGAACATCATCTCCTCTGTGAAGCTCCCCAGCAGTTGTTTCTTCTCCTTTATTACTCCAGACATGGAGTCCTAAAAATGACTGGGTATTAGAACATCCCAGGGAACAATTAAAAATATAGATTCTAGAACTATATTCCAGTATATTAATAAAGCTCCCCAGAAAATCCTGAGGCAGTTGGTTCATAAGCTAGCATTTGGTAACTGCTGTACAGAGGAGATGAACTTGCATTTATGGAGCACTTACTCTGCGCTTTAGTGTCTCCTTGTTTAGTCATCATATCTATGCATTTTTATTGTCCTTTAAATATCTCCATTATCACTTATTGAACTGTAATTTAACTATCTCATTTTCCATATACCCTACCATACTGAAAAGTTTTAATTCATTTTTTATATTCCCCACGATTGACCACATTGCGCAAATGATGAACGAATGAGTAGACCGTCAGGGAAAAGCTTAACATTAACATTTGTACCTACTTTGAAGTAGGAAAATGAAAAGAAGATTTTCAGAAAAGCTGTAGGTTACATCTTCACTATGGCATCTAGGTCAGAAGGTGAGAGAGACCCAGCCAATAGTTATAGCTTGACCACCAAAGAACTGCTGAAGCCCGTTTCTCTTTTGTAAAGAGAAGGGATTTGCCTATATAATCTATTGGCTTCCTTGTAACACCACAATTTATTCACAGTCTCTAATATCAGCATCTGGGCTAGGATAAAGAGGAGGATGATTTGTTCCTTGAAAAGGGGCAGAGGATAGATAAGGGGGGCTCTTGGCAGAGTATCAGTAGTGTATTGGCCAGTGTGTCTGATGGTCTCATATTACAGCTGGAGGAGTGAAGAGCAGTCAAAAACTCTTCTCTTTCCCCTGATTTAAATAGAGGCAGTGGGAGGAGCAGGTGGATTGGTCAACTAAATCAGGTCCTTTTGAGATCCTTAACTCTTCTTTATCATCTGTGGGTCATCATATCAATAAAAACTCACCAAAGATTTAATTAAGGGACAGTGAGGCCCTTCATTTCAGAGACTTGCTTTGAATGGTTTGCAAGTTACCACCTAGTGGCTCTGCTGTATTCCTGGAGCCTCGAGTGGCTGTTTAGCATTCAAGCTGCATAGGGCCAGTGAGAGCTCCCAACAGAAAGGGGAATTAACTGTTTGGTGTGTTTTAATGAGTGAGCAAAGATCATGTGAATCGATTATCAATTTGGCTAACTTTCTCGCAGGGCTTGTGTAGAAGAATTAAATGCAAACAGACTGCGTGTTTACCAAAGAGGAATGCACCTTGAAGTGGATATTAGGATTCTCAAGTGTGATTTTTGTAATGCATTGGAGCTTTCTCTCCCCTTTCCTTATTTCTTTCAAGAACATATGTTGGAAATGAAAGTGGA
The DNA here is from genome assembly GCF_001890085.2 of Hipposideros armiger. NCBI lineage: Eukaryota > Metazoa > Chordata > Mammalia > Chiroptera > Hipposideridae > Hipposideros > Hipposideros armiger. The sequence goes on along the minus strand of NW_017732179.1, from coordinate 240,360 downwards.
AATCACTTAAAAATATATGATTACATACAGGACTAGCATACAGATGACCTATTCCTCTAACAGGTACATTTGAGACCATCCCAGCATCTTTCTGTAAGTCCAGAGGTCACTGCCAAAGTCTCTCAGGACACTTGAGGATGGCACTAAGTTTGTCCTCACCGTGGGTGGGATGCCTGTACTTAAAAGTGGTATATTTATCCCATTGTACTGCTTGAGAAAGAGTGGCAAAGATGTGGTGCTCAAAGCTCAGTTGATCTAATTTTACCTCCCAGATGTTCACTGTTTTATAATAACTGGAAAGAGGGACTTAGAATGAACTTTAATTCTAGTTCTTCCTTCCTCTTCCTCCTCTTCCTTGTCCTCATTCTTTGCTTTCTAACAGGGAAGCACAGCTGTTTATATATTCATGGCTGGTGAATACTGTTCCTCTGAGAAGACAACATGGGGAGAAAGAGACACGTGGACCTGTGAGGAAGGAAGAGACCAAGCCTCTGGCCAACTACTTTCCTGAATCAACAGGAAAGTACTCTCTACTTGGGGACATCTCTGTGATGGCACCCAACACAGGTATGTTAACATGTCTATTTCTTACTGTTATTCTCTGAACACAGTGTCAGGCACATAATAGCTACTCAGCTTTTGCTGTCAAATGACTGAATGAATAACCTGTCATGAGCTATCAAATGATACAAATCTATTTTATTATTTTCAACTTTTGGCCCTTTTCTGGTATTTATACATTTCTGGGCTCTGTTGTCAAGCACTGGCTTTCAACTGATTGTCCAGTTGAATTTTAAAAGTCCAACGATCTAGTGGTTTATTTCATTATTATTGGGTCAAGTAAACTGGAAGTCTGAAGCTTACTGGGCCCAAGGAGGAGAAGCTGATCTTAATACAACATGAGAATTGAAGTGACAGTGACATTTCACCTTCTGTATATGTTCAAGAAGTAAATGCAGATAACCCAAAGCAGCAAATGCATAGTAAAGTGATGAAAGTTCAAATAAGAATTTCGAAAAAAAAATAGAGAAAAGGAACTGTGGTATTTATGCTGGTTGGGAAATAGTGGAAGTCTGTTCAGGGCTGGCTCTGGACAGTGGAAAGGTCAGGGTTTGGCAATCTCCATCCATTTGTTGTATCTTCTGCTGCTGCTGGTGCCCCTCACTTCAGGTCTCCCAGGTTGTCACTAATGCCCTGAGGGCTGGGGGCTCCCATGTCCTACCTTTCATGTCAGAACTCACCAGACTTCTTTCTGCCTCCCCAGGGCCTACTTGGTTGACTAAATGTTTGTATTTGATGAATTAAATTGGAGTAAGACCTAAAGGTTTGGTATTTTACATACTAGGCTTATTTGCATTTTAACTGGGTATGCATGGACTCTCGGTTTAGCTTAAAGAGTAAATTACTAATGCTTGAATTCCCAGACAGACAGGGAGGAGGTTTTCATTCCAAGTTTTTTGTCAGACCTCAAATTGTATGACTAAACATAGCATATTTTTTTCTTTCTTCTTCTCTCTTCTGCTGCTTCTTCTTTATTCTTTTCTCCTTCTATCTCCTCCCTGTCTTCCCCCTCCTCTTTTTCTTTTCTTCAATTTATTCTTTTTAAAGGTCTAAGTAGACCTCAGAATCACAAGTTGCACTCAACATTGCTTTGTGGTTACAAGAAAGCTTTCGCAGTGTGCTTGGCCTTGGGGCTCTACTGGAAAGTGATGGTTGCTGTGAGCCAGTTGGCAGGAGGACTCTCTGAGGCTGAGTGCTTTGGAATTTGGATTTGGCCCTCGTGAATTACCACCACCTTTGCCTCTTGGTGAATGGAAAACACTTTTAGACTTTTCTGCTTCCTAATGTTGCAGACTATTATGTGGAGGATTTTGGTAGTTGTGTCTTTTCTCTGTGGAAGATAGTATCAGAAGAATAGGGTAAATGCAGCAGTAGAGATAAGGTTAGCACAAAAGGAAAACCTCGTGATAAGTAAGATTTGAAAAAATGATCATGAATGGTAGTAATAGCATAACCATTTTGGTAGCTTTTACAAAGAGTCACCTTCACTTATCTATGGTTAGATTAAATTATGACTAGAAGGCAGGGGCCTCGGTTGGACTTGGGAAACTTTAGAGGCACAAGACATTCCAATGATGTTATTATTCTACTAGCCAGTGAATGGCATACTCATGTTCTGTACTGTTCATTACAGAAGCCACTAGCTCCAGGGGTTGCTGAGTATCTGAAATGTGGCTAGCCCAAACTGAAATGTGTTGGGTTGTCGGAAAAGTCATGACGTATTTCGTCTATGTTTTTGAAAGGTCATTTATTTATATAAAGAACAAAGATCAATCAATGATATATTGCCCGTTTTGTTTGGTAACCTTTTGCCATCTTTCAGTGAGCTTCATAATTCCTCATTCATAGAAGAAGGACCTGTCTTTATTTGCGAAAAACTGAACAAGGTGCTGATTTACAGCCTCATCTGCATTGAATGTTATACCACGTAACGACTTTTGAAGAGAGCAAAACAAGTGGAAGTCTGACCGAGCAAGGTCAGGCGAGTATGGTGGGTGTGGCAACACATTCCATCCAAGCTCCAGTGATTTTTGACGGGTGATCAAACTTGTGTGTGGTCTCGTGTTGTCTCAATGGAACACAACTCCTTTACAATTAAGGAGCGCTGGACGTTTCTGGATGACGGATTCATTCAAACCGTCCAATTGCCGACAGTACACATTCGATTTGATTGTTTGGTTTCTTGGTAGGAACTCGAAAAACATGACATCTTTAAAATCCCACCACACTGAGAGCATAACCTTCCTCTGATGAATGTCTGCTTTTGATGTCGTTTGAGGCTAATCATCACGTCGGTACCAAGATCATTTGCACACCACATTGTTGTCAACAATCCACTTCTCATCACCAGTTATCAGTCGCTTCAAAAAAGGATCCTTTACCTCACGTTTAATGAGCATATTGTAGATGTTTATACGGGCTGTCAAATGAACTTCTTTGAGTTCATGCAGAACCCAAATATTGAGCTTGCTTACATATCCTAGCTTCTTCAGGTGGTCATGAATGCTTGAATGATGGATGTTCAATGTTTCTGCAATCTCTCATGTTGTGTAACATGGGTTTGACTTGATCAATGCCTTTATTTTGTCGTCATCAACCTCAGTGGGCTTCCCTGACCGAGGAGCGTCATTGAGATAAAAATCACCAGCACGGAATTTCGTGAACCATCATTGGCACTGACGTTCTTGTAGAGCATTGTCACCATAAACTTTACTCAACTTTTCACAAGCTTGATGTGCGTTCTGCTTTTTATGGAAGTAAAACAGTAAAATATGGCAAAAATGCGCAGTTTGGCCTTCCATCTTCAACTTGTTGTAAAATCCCCAAAACTCAACCAAATCACTCAATTTTTTTTTAGAATGAAGCTAGAACTGTCTGCTGTCAAATGACATAGCAATACCATAGATGCGAATGACTCTAGTACTTCCAAAAACGAACTAGTGCCATCTGTCACAAATATGAGTCATGACTTTTCCAACAACCCAATACTATAAGTGTAAAATACACACTGGGTTTTGACGACTTTGTTCAAAAATAGTCAAATATATTGTTATATTTTCATATGGATTATAATATGTAATGCTTATAATAATATTTTCAATTGTTCCTTTCTCTCTTTTTTAATGTAGTTAGTACAAAATTTGAAATTGCATATGAGGCTCATATTTGCAGCTGGCACTATATTTCTATTGGACAGTACTGGTGTGGATCATACACATTTTCAATGTAGAGATTTTCTTTAAACATTGAAAAGACATTAAGTCATACTTTATATGTATTCATCTTGCTGGATGAGTTTCATCATTACCCCCAACGTTTGCTTTGTTATCAGTACGAGGGCTCTGGTAACAAGCCTTTTGGATGTCACTTCTTGGAAATGTTTTGAGACACAGCACCTCTTGGGTGTTCACTTTGGGTGTATGCTCAGGAGGGTTTGATGGGGCTCTCTTTCCTCTAGCGAATGGCAAGGAAACTTTAAAGGACAGTGTTCTGCCTGTGGATAAAATATTCTTACATTTTTGGAAGAGAACATCTTATTTTGCATGCTATAAGAAAAATTGTATCTTTAATGAAAAAAACAAGAGTTCCTTAGATTACCAGTGAAGGACGAGAGGGTCTCACCTTGAGACAATTCAGATCCTCATTTCTGTTCAGGACTTCTTCTCTGCCACAGGTCATTCAAATTATTACCTGCCTAAATTGACAGTTAGGCCACAAGAGCTATGCTGTAATCTGTGTGTTACTTAAGATTGGATTTGGCTGTAAGTAACAATAAAACCCAGCGAATAGGTGTTTGAAAGAGATAGCAGCTTACTTTTCTTGTATATAAAACATGGTGGTATGGATGGGGTCCTGAGCTGGTACAGCAGTTTTGTTCCACTGTGTCCTCGGGGGGCTAGGCTACTTCTATGCTCCTACCCTAGCTCCATTCTTAGTGGCTCTCTTTCTCGTGCTCCTAGATGACATCCTTCACATTCCAGCAGGTGGGAAAGGAACAAAAGAGAAGTGGGGCCGAGTTTGTGCAAGAGCTGTGTCTTACAGTTTAGATAACTGATACACAGCAACCCCACTTACACCTTATTGGCCAGCCTTTAGTCTGAGTTGAGTGTATGTTGAGCTAAAATTTCTGTGGCTATGAAAGAAAGATAGAATGGATATTGTGGGATAATTAGTAGTCTTTGCATATTGTGTTGTGACACATTATAGCCATTACTGGATTATATATTATATTACTTCAGAGCTCTGTAACATAGCTACCTCATATGTGATAGAATAATAATAATAGCACTTTACATTTGGGGAGGAATGGAGCTATTAACCTGTGTCCCTAATTTTATGCACTTAGGATACCAGGATCGTGATACTGATAGTCAGGTAGAGCCTGCTTGATCCCTATTAATATTTACAGGGGGTCCTTGCCACAGGAATTAATGAATATGACAAAAGGATTTGCTGAGCATGCCTGGACTAACCCTTTAGAATGAGAAATAAATGTACTTAGCATGGTTACTGGCTTAAGCATAGGTCAGGCAAGCTTGGGCACATCCCTCAGACTGATGGGACCAGAATACCGTGTATCTTCTATTTGCATGCAGGTTCGAGGAGCTGAGAAAAGAGTACTGAATATGTATGTGTGTGTCCATCTCTGCTGTCAGTGCATAATTCCATGTTCACCCACCAAGGGTGTTATGTTGCTACTAGAAAGGGGACCCATTAGAGGTTACCAGGGTCTCAGGAGAACCTTATTTTTGGCTCATAGCTGATTTTCATGGAGCAATTGCTTTTCTGTGTATACCTGTTACTGTATACAAAGTTTCCCATAATTCCATAATCATATCCAAAATTTACACTTTCTTTTCAATGGGTATAAACCCTGAAGTTTCCTTTCTCCAGCTTCATCAAAAGAGCTGTAAACTCTTTTCCTAGGCACTTTGTTAAAGGATCAGCTTTTCCTTTCCCATTTGGCAAGATGATTTTCTTTTCATAAATTATTTCATTAAAGCTTTGAAGAAAAAGCCATTCCTTTAATGTTAGATAAAGCATATTTATAGCTCCCTTAAAAGGTCCCCAATTTAACAAATTTGTGTGATTTCACAAGCTTCACGCACATTTTCCCAGATATTTATCATAGTACATGTCGAGAAAACATGTGGAATTTTGAGTAAGACTAATATTGGTTTCAATACTCTATTTTTTCCTAGATTTGTTTCTTTTACTAGCTGTGTGGCCTTAGTCAAGTCACTGAGCTGCTCTGAATCCTAGCTGTAAAATCATTTTCCTGATATTCATCTTGCAGAGTTTTTGTGAAAATGGAAATAATCTATGTAAAGCACGTAAGGTAATCCCTGGTATTAAAAAGAAGCTCAGTAAACTTTATTATTATTCTTTTAGGTATCAGATCCTACTCTATATAATGTTGCAGATTTTTTCCAGTTTACACATTATCATATTCAAAAGGGATATTATTTATTGTGAGTTAAAAGACTTTCCTCTCTTGCTCCTTTTTTCTACCCTCTGTTTCTTCCTTCTTTATTTCTTTTTCACTCTTCCTTTTCTTCTTTTTTTTTAAATCTCCCATCTTCTACTGTTCCATTCTAGATGTAAAATCCTTCTGTTAGTTTTGCCCGAGTGGTTCAGTGTTTTCCTTATTATAACATACCTTTGGTTATTACAGACTAGGATTCCATAACTGGATTTCAGATACTAAGACTGTCAAATCATCCTTTGATTTTATTGAGCTGGAATTGGAAGTTTGCATTTGATAACTTCATGGTGTAGGGGTTAAGCTGAGTGAAGCCAAGCTTGAGCTTTCTCCTGGTGTTTATAACAGGCTGTTGACAACAAGATCAGATCCTGAGCCTCTAGCACTCTTCTGCTTCTTGTTTCTTTGCCTTGGGGTTTGGGGAAGCAACTGGCAAGTCAAGGCAATGGATGGAGCAGGGTAGGTGTAAAGATGAGAGCTCAGGCTCTGCTGAATCCTGTTGCTAGGCAACAGCATGCAGGGAGCAGACACATGCATATGCCTACTAGCATCCTGTTGCCTTAGCAACAGAACATTTGGGTGGAGACTGGGGGAGGAGGGAAAATGGGTTCAAATTATTCAAAGTTCCCAGATCCTAAGGGTCTCCCAGTCCTTAAGCCCAGTTATTTGTTGTCTCAGTCTTCTCATATTCACCAAAGCGGAGGTTTCCTTGTTTTTTTCTTTAGTTCATCACCCAATATTTGTACTAGATCTTTTCTCAGAGCTCTACATTAGCCAAGTCATATGGCAGCTCATTAGAGCCCATCTACCTCCGAGTCCTCTGGTGCTCTGCATGGCAGGTCTCACTCCATGGAATTAAAAAGTGGTCCCTTGCTTTAAGTGTAGTCCTGTGGGAAGAAATGAAATGCTCACTTGTGTGGAAATTTAAATTCTAGTTGTTTGCTGTGTGAAATGTTGCTAAGTCATTATGAGATTCAGTGCTGTCACTTGTGAACTTTTCATTCAGTTACAAAGAGTAAGGAAACGGACAGAGTACAGAATGGCTTCCTTTCTCCAGTGGAACACTGTTCAGGAACAGTGACATTTTGTCCTGTCTCTTTACCCATCAGTACTTCACACTTGACCCAATGTTGGGGCCCAGCCTCCTATACCTCTGAATTCTTTATCTCTAGGTGCTTCATCTCTGCCATGGGTCCTAGCACAAGGTAAGTGGATTTATTAAATAGATGACCTGGGAACATGTACAATGTGGAGAGTGAAAACACTTTGAAACTCTACAGTGCAGTGTTTAAATGTTAGTTACTATTCCTGTGTGCCTGGCTCTCATCCTGTGTCTTTCAGTTCCTGAGACCACCTCCTGCTTTTGGACCCTTATGTTGGTGACTAGGTCTCTGTCTTGTTCTCTGGATTTTTTTTGGCAGTTTTGAAGACCTGTCATGCCCAGTTTTTATGGTTAAGACCTTAGCTTTTCCTGTCTTCCCCAGAGACTTTGTAAACCTGTCTATGGCTGAGGTTCTGCCTCCACTTCCAGGTTTTCCTAATGCTGCCTGTTGGCTTTTCTGCATTTTTCTTTATCCTAGGACCACCACCAATTTGATCCATTGTCCCATGGATATCTGTAATCACAGGACTCTTTGGGGCCACTTGCTTGTCCCAGCTACAGCCTGTTGTCCATTATTGCATCTTCTGTGGATACTTGGTACTTACCTGAGGGAGCACTTAATTTTAGATATTTCTTTACTGCAGCTATTTCTTCTGTTGGGTGTGTCTGGTGGGACCAGAGTAATTTCTAGCCATCTTCTTTTACATTATGATAGCAACTTTGGCCCTAACACCTGCCCACTTACACTCACTTTGCTTCCGTTGTCCTTCACAGGACAGCATACAATCACTATGAAAAAGCAAAACAAAAGTTTTTAACAATGTGATATAGTTGAGAGTTTAATTATTTACTGCCTATTGTTTATTTTTTTTCATAGTAAACATATATACCATTAGATGTGGAAAAACAAACAAACAATGTTTTAAAACCCCTATTCAATGTCTAGTGTAGGGTTAAGCACATAGTATTTAATTAAGATATGCTTTTTGAATTAAAGTGGATGTAGGTTTTAATATTTACCAGTGAGACAAAACTTTCTTTTGCTAAGCCTTTGAATTTCTTCTAGTGTGGAAGTTACCAGCATATGGCCTAGTATCTCAATGCAATGATTAGGATCCTACATAACAGTGAAGATACTAGTTCTCTTTACGTGATACTTTTTTATATACCAGCTTTACATTTTGGTTCTACATGCCCTGAATTGGTGCACATCTTCCCATCTTTATAATGGAAACTACTGAAATTCTAGTCCAAACATGCCTGAATGATTCTCTCAGATAGCCCTGATGGGGCCCCTGCCACCAATATCTGCTTGTAAGGAGAAGGCAATGTGTCTAGAATTAGGAATCCTGGCAGCCTGGAAATCCAATGGCCTATTCAAGGGAATTTTCATTTAGATCAATTTGACAGTTGTATAAACCATAATCAAATCAAGCTGAACAATAAAGAACTTCTGAGCCAACTTTATATATATAAAATAAATTTCCATACCTATATATAGGTATATATGTCAGTATACATATATTTCACATATATGTGTATACTTCATGTATACTGGGGGTGCCAATAAAAATGTATGCAAGTGGACACTTTGGTCAACATTGCTCAAGCAGTAGCTCGCCATAATCAGAAGTATCTGGACGCTGATGGTAACCACTTTGAGCACCCGTTGTAATTGCAGACGTCAAATGTGACTTGTATTCAATTTTTGTTATTGGTATATATTGAGTATTACAATTTCAATACAGTTTTTTCCTTTCTTAAAATGTGTATACATTTTTTGGCATCCTCTGTGTATGATAGTATGAAAATTTATTTCTTCATTAGATACAACCAAGAAAAAGATATGTATCTGCAACTAAACCACTGACCCTCTGATAACTGAAGACCTTAAAAGAGGATAATAAAGCCTGCCCCTGGCTCAGCCAGATATTTCTGTCCCTATCTCTTGACCTCCTTCTCTCTCCTACCAATTTCCTTATCCTACTAGAATAGATTCTCACTGAAGCTTTTCATAATCATTCTTTAGGTGATCCAGCAGATACTCTTCCCCCTTGTTTGCCAAGAGACATTAGCACACAGGTAAGTGGTAAGCCTGTGTGTTGTGTCTGATCAGATCCCTCCGCAGGTGGCTTATGGGGTGGGGTAATCCAGAGTAGAAGCAGCGTGGAGATATTGGTGCAAGGATTACAGGTGCAGTTGGTCTAGGGGAGGAGCAGAGGGAGGGAATGTTTTCCTGCTCTAACATTTCCTGCTCTAACCTTCACACGCCTTCTGGAGGACTCCAGAAGGGTGTTTGGAAAAGTAGGTAGAACAGTTCTCCGATATTGCTGGTCTATGTCAGGCTCTTCTCTTCTGGGTACTCAGGCTGGTATCTCCAGAGCATTTGACCAAACAAGACTGAATCTGTCTTGTTGTGAAAGGTCTGTCCTACCCATTTAGGGGAATGTGTGGCTGAAGGTCACAGCTGCCGCCTACAACTCACCACCATATTTTCATTGAAGAAAGTGCCCTGCACAGCCTCAAGTTCTTGCCTTTCAAACGATAAATAAAATTCATGCTTATGGACTTTATGAAAATCTCCCTTCTGTAATTACGAGTTTAAAAAAAATTCCATAATTTTTCTCATCAACAGCTATGAAGTAAACCAGGGCTGGCTGTCTGTTTTCCAGGAAACTGAGACTCCTCCGAGTTGTGAGGAAGAATCAGAGATGAATGCCAGGGCATTCTTGAGAGTCCTCCTGTGACAGAGAACCGCATCCCATCTCCCTTACTTGGGAGCATGTTGGAGCTCTGCAGCATCACAATAGGAGGTACCCTTCTGGGGCATGGCATTGCTGAAGTGCCAGTGGGGCCTCCTAAACCACCTGCCTTCCTGACCTCTTCCTGAGCCCTCCACAGGTCTTCCAATGCAGACCAGGCTCTGCAAGGTGCACCTCCAAAATAGTGCTCTGGGGGGCACTTGGAGAGGCAGTGCTGTCATAAAGAGTCCGTTTCATGATTTGACGATCCTAGCAGATGCCTGTGTCCTCCAAACTAAAATTTTGTCTTTGGCTTCATGTGATGCTCTTCTTATGATGCATGTGTGCTATGGACCAACTGCTATGGGATTGCGTACACTAAAAGTGACCCTCTCCTCTTGGCAGTGCCTCCGTGTACCTAGATGATAAGCTGTGACTTGTTCTCTGTGCAGCGCCGAGAAAAACGTGACCACCTTGCTCCTTTGCTCCTTGTCACAATCAGACTGTGGCAGCAATACGTGCTGGGGATCCTGTCCACTGTGCCATGGCTCTCTCTTGATTCTTGTATGAAAAAAAATCACCAGTTCATTCATCACTCATCAATCACTTCCCTCAGTGACTCATCATCTGAAAGTTTGATTTCTCCGTCCCCCTTTCTGAGGCTGGTAAATAGCATGTCATTCCAGCAAAAGGCGGAGGGGGCGGCAGTCCATCTGGACCCTCCAGTTTGATTTCATATTTATGAAACAGCTTAAATGTCAGTTTGAGTGAAAAACGACACCTTCTCCAGCTTCTCACATTAGTGCCTGTGGCTGCCACCAAATGTTTTTTTTTTTGGTTTGGGTTTTTTTTTTTTTTTTTTTTTTTTTTTTTTTTTTTACGGCAGCTCATGGCTTCCCTGCTTAGTTAGTGCCTCTAAGGGAGCAATGGAAATGGGATGGATAAATGGATGGACGAGACCAGAATGAGATGTCCCTACCAGAGAGGGGAAGGATGGAAGTTGGGAAAAACAAAACAAAGATCAAGTAGAAGACATTTTCTGGTTTTATAGGGAGTTTGGATCAATGGTGAAGATCTGGAGATATTCTTGTGTTGTGTGCCCTCAATGTTTTAGGTTTGAAAATAGAAAATATAAAAATTTGCAAAATAAGGATTTAGAAAAATAAGTCATCTATAATTTTACCACTTGAGCAATTGTAATGATCATTTGGATGTATTTCTTTCAACTCCTTTTTATTTTAAATGTACATGTAGTTTTCTTAAGTTCAAAATAAAATGTACATATAAGGGAGCTGGGACTCCACAACAGCTCAGGACTTTAGGAAAATATTAGCTTGGGCCCAAGGAAGGCTGCCTGGGAAAAAAGGCAAGCAAGGTCATGAATGAATGCCTTCAAAGCAATTTCTATATGTCCCCCTAGGAGTTTAAGACTGTCTCATTAATGAGAGATTTTCCTCTTGCTGGATGGCTGGGGAATTTGTGAAGCACTAAAAAGTCACCTTGCGATAATGCATATGGATTTGCTTGTCCAGATGCACACCTTCTCCATGGGCCCTGTGTGCTCCCCAGACAGAACGGAATGAGAGAGGGTTAGCACCGCTGGAGCCCCCGCAGGTTCTGAGTTCTTTCAGGATGAACGAACTGCCTTTCTTCAGCCATCCACTGGGGGGAAGCCTCAACAGGGAAGAGAAGTTTTTCCTAGTAGGTACAAGCAACTTGAGAAATAGTAAACAGGTTAGCTGCTTCAATGAGAGAACTTTCTAGTGGAAGGCAAAAGAAAGCAGTAAAGCTAGGGAGCAAGTGGAGACAGAGGAGGCAGTAGGTCTGGCGGTAGTGATGTGGGTGACAGCAGCAATAAAGGGGTCCCTTCAGCGGTGGTCAAAGTGAGTGCAGCTTTATTCAAATCTCTCCAGGTGCTGGCCTCCAGCATTGCCAGAAAAGAGAGACTAGCTCCAAGAGGTAGTGGGAAACCCCTTCCTGCAGGACTGCCCCATTGGCACTTACAGGCCCCTGCAGATTTGCGAACTCCATCATACAGGACATAGGTAGGCATGGTTGGTGGGTAGGAATAGCGTTTGAGGTGTGGGCAGATCCAGGGAGAAACACTGAGTCTTGAATGGTTGGTGGGACAGTGGTCGATTTTGGTCTTCAGTTTGCTGTGCTCAAAGCAGAGGTATTTGGGTGGGAAGAAGGTGAGATGCTTCATCATGTTTGTGACACGGAACTGTCTTTGTCTTCTGTCGAAGGAGGTCACCGTATCCTGCTGGAGTGGGGGAAGTGGGAAGGAAGGAAACTTGACTTCACTCTGCAGGTAGGTAGTAAGATCCTTCAATACTGGGCCTTTAGAACTGTTAATATACACCTTTCTATTGGGTTTGAATATATTCTAAACTAATGAAAGTAACTAACTGGGGTGAAAATTATGCTTTCCTGTATAATCTCTGCTTGTCCTTCCAGATTTTCTTATACACTTTTCCATAGGTTAGAGGTTACTTAAGCACTGCTATTTTTTTAAATTAGAATTATATTTATATATTTTCCCATTGCTACCTAGTCTCAGTCATTAATTTTAATTTCTATAATTAAAAAGTTATTTTATGGATGTGCCTTATTTTATTTAATTAATTCTCAATTGTGGGTCACTTGATTTACTTCTAATTTTTGCTATTATAAATTATACTACAGTGAATATCTCATAACATATTGTCTGCCCCACCCCCACCCCCAAGTTTTGGATTGTTTTCTTTGGGCTGTATTCCCAGAAATGGAATATTGGGTCAAAGGATATAAATATTTTTCAACCTATTGATATATATGAGAGGAAGGGGCCAAAAAAACCTCGAAGGACTGATGTTTGGCTAAGGATCTTTGCATAAAGGTACCAAAGAAGATAAACACAAAAAATATAATCAGGATCAAGTTTCAGGTTTCTGATTGAATTCTTTCTTAATTAAGTAAGTGTGGTATCCCACATCTGCCACTTGCATGTGAACCCAGGAAGAAAATTGGCTCTTGGGATGTCTATGGTAGTGAGACAAAGAGAACATTACTAAAGCCATGTTCGCTAGGCCAAAGAGAGAGAAAAGAAAGAGAAAGTGCCCCTGGCTTGTAAGGCCCGACAGATGAAAGCAGAAAGTAGAGAGTAGCATATGGATGGGAGAGAGACAGCCATTCACTTCTGTCTTGGAGCAGGCAGCACTGGGGCAGGAATGGTGAGGGAAGACCAAGCTAGAGCCACGTCCTAGCAGGGCACACACTCAATAAAAAAGGAAATGTTAGTCCCGCATCAAACTCTCTAGAATAATTCAGAGAATTGGGTATTTATTCTGATGGATTTTTTAAAGGATATGAATGGGCAATTTACTTATAGCATCATTTTTTTTTGTGATTATAGACATAATATCCATCCTGCAGCACATTTAGAAAGTATTGAAAAATATAAGGAAAAAAATAGGAATATCACCATTCTCACACCAAAAATAACTGTTGTTAGGATTTCTATTTATTTTTCGTGATTCATGTGTGCATACTCACACACACACAAGCACATGTACAAATGGCATTACAGTATTTGTAGAGTTTTGTAGATTATTATGCCATACAGATATACTAGAATATATTTAAACGTGTTATATTATTGGCATTTATGTTGCTTTAAAAATTCTGTTATATCTAGCAGTTAGATGATGTGCTTTTATTATTAATTTTTTCAAATGCTTTTGAAATTTTTTTCAGATCCATTTCCTTGACTTGAAATTATTGGGTCAAAAGATAAGGGCAATTTTAAAGCTCTGTTATGTTTAGGCCAGCAGTAGTATGAGCACCGGATCTTATCTTACCCTTGCCAGCAAAAGCTTTTGTTTTGTTTGTAAATCTTTTAAATCCTTTGAAGGCATTGGATACCAATTCCCTCCCCACCCTCCACCTCTTTACCTTAACCTTGATGCTGACGTTCATTTTTTTAAGGTAAATGTAAAAAGAGTCTTCAGGGCAAGCCAACGTTAGAAAGAAGAGAGCTGTGGCAAGAATGTGTGTTGGAATACTACTGAAAAGTAATCTAAGAAACTCAGAAGAGGTTGCTTTCCTCAATACTTTAAATTATTAAAAAGCACCAAGTGAGACCAAAGAAAAGGAGCAATCAAGACCTATTAATCATCCTGTTAGAGAGAGAGAGAGAGGGAGGGAGAGAGGAAGGGGGAGAGAGAGAGAGAGAGAGAGAGATAGAGGAGCAAATGGGAGAGAGAGATACTGAGGGTCAATTTTGATTTAATAAAAGGAATGTTGCCTCAAATCCATTTTGGAAATGGGTGGGCTATAAACCACAAAAAATATCAATAAGTAATTATCCTTTATTTTATGTAAACTCAGAATCCTCTGGCTCACTAGCATTTTTATTAGGAGGTCCAAATATTGGAAAATTCAGCCATCACAATTTTGAGTAACAGTGCAGTTATATTTAGGTCTGTAATACTATTCAGAGTTATGCCTTTTGTTTTCATTTTATAATCTCTCTCTCTCTCTCTCTCTCTCATACACACACACATACACACACTTCCTCAAAGTGACTAAGCATGATAGAACTAGGATTACTGATGTGGGTCCCTTCTCATTTTCCTTAATTGTTCTCAGTCACCTTGGTTTCATTCCTAGACTTTGATTATGATTTCATTCTATATTTATGCAGTCTAATCTTATAATCACATGTCTTTTTGGATCACCATATGGTTTTGTGTCTTCAGGCTAAATTTGCCTTCAGAAAGCCTCTGGCTTCTTTCTGCTGCCTTAAGGCCAGGGTAATAAGCCATTCAGAAGTAAGATGCCAAGTTGCTGATCACTGTTCTTTCTGTCCTGTGGTGAAGGCATGACATCTGTTCAGAGCAGGGATGGTCCAGCGAGGCTTCCTTACCTGTTCAAAAATATTCTCTCGTACATTCCACTAACGACAGGTTCATTTAAGTTAGTGGTTCTCAATCTTGTTCAGTTGGCAAAACACCTGGAGGAAGTAGCATTCTGAGAACTCCATGAAATATTGATGTACTTAATTCCATTTACAAACTAGGAACACTTAACCAGCAGAAAATATGACTGCATTGTATGCTGCAATATGAAATCACTTCCATAATCACATCTGCCAAGGAACTAAGGATGATTCTAAATTTTTCTGGTAACATTAATGTGGTACTTAATAATTTGCCTTGTCATTAGCTGAGACTCACCAGTAGCACAACTGTAACATTCATGAAAGAATTAAGAAAATCTTTGGTTTTCGAATGGAATACAATTTTAAATTGAGAAAATGATATTCATTGAAATGTCTTCCCATTGCAAATTCAGGTATAAACAACTACCATTATTAGATTTCAGCAGCAGAACACCTCACAGTGGCAGTGTTTTGAAGACTACTAATTTGTTCTGCTAACTTCTTTTAAAATGCAAACATTGCCTTAGAGGTTAAGCTGGGCTCAGTAACATCTTAGTGTAAATTACTTTAATCAGATAATCACCTAATGTCTAGCCAATATCAGGTGCTCTGTGATCTATTTGCTTTGCTTTAGTCTATAATTGTGGTTTGTCAAACTTATAAATTTTAGCTGCAGAGTCTTTACCTTCAACTATATAATTACTTTTCCAATCTTTTGGGCTTACGACCTCAGGGTCATCTTGGAGGCTTCCTCTCCTTCACCTTTATCCATTGTATTGATTACTTCATGCTTTATAGCAAACTATTCCAACACTTGGTAGCTTAAAACAACAACAGTTATGTATTTTACTCATAAACTGGAAATTTGGACAGGGCTTTGGGGGAAAAGCATGCTCTGCTCCACATGGGGTCATCTGGAGCAGCTAGACTAAAGGCCTGGTTCTCTCAGGTCACACGTGGTCCAGAAATCATTGCAGGTTGTTTGCTGGGAGCAGTGGTGTGCTGGAGTCAGCTTGTGTTGATTTGCAAAGCCAATTGTATGCATCTGTTTCCCGAATCCATTTGTAGTGGTATCATGTTTGTAGTTTGAAATCAGCCATAATGGGAGTATTTACACCATGGACATTGGCAAATATTACAAATCAGAGCTCTCACCACCTCCAGAGAATTGGTGGTTCAGGATATCACTAGCTTGGATCTCAGCTAGTGATGAGGGCTAGGACGTCATAATCTCTCCTGTGGGCCTCTCTATGTGCCCTGGGCTTCTTCACAGCATGGTGACTGGGTTTCAAGGACAAGCATCAAAGAGAGAGAGAGGGTATACTATGCAGAAGATGTATCACCTTTTATGGCCTAGCCTCAGAAGTCTTGTAGTATCACTTCCACTGTACTTTTATTTGTCCAGGCAGTCACAAAGACCTTCCTGGTTTCAAGGTGAGGTGGCATAGATTCTAACCTTTTGATGGGAGAATGGCAAATTATGGATGAGACTGTGGAACCAGAAATATTATTGTAACCATTTTGAGGAAATGCAGTCTACCACAGCATTATATCCAATGAGTGAAGCATGAATCCTTTTGTGCCACATGCCTTAGAAATTGTAAGGATAATTGGTATAAGTGAAGAAAGGGCATGAGATCATAAAAAATGGGATGACCTGTATGAGCAAAGCTGAGGAGGTGGCAAGGGACAAAATGTACTTAGTGAATAGAGAAAAGATGGCCCTGTTTGGAGTAATAAGTTTGCCTTGGTAAGTACAGAGTTCTGAAGTTAGTAGGTAGACTATGGCAAAATTCTAGGTAACCTCTGTGTTAGTTTCCTATTGCAGTGTAATAAGTTACCACAGAACAAGTGGTTTTGAAACAGCACATATTAATAAATAGCTTTATTTTAATTTTAATTTATTTCTCATAGTTTCTATTGGCCAAGGCCCAGTATTTTAGCTGGTTCCTCTGTTCAGGCCTTCACAAAAATGAAATCAAAGTCCTTATTTCAATTCAGTGATTTGTTTCCAAACTCCCTGAAACTGTTGGTTGGTAGGATTCATTTTTTTGTGGTTGTAAGACCAAGGTTCCCAGTATCTTGCTGGCTATTGGCTGAGGGCTCTTCTTAGCTCTGTGTGACTGGCCTTAGGAACTTGCCACAAATCTCTCCATCTCAGCAATGGAAAAATCTCCCTCCAGTGAAATCTCTCTGTCTCTCCTTCTGAGACTGGCTAGAGAAACCTCCCTGCTTTTTAAAGGCTCATGTGATTAGGTCAGCCGGACCCAGATAGTCTCTCTTTTTAGAAGTCATCTGTGCATTCTAACATAACCTAATCATGGAGTGAAATCCATCAAGTTCACAATCCTGAGGAATATTCGAGGAGAGGGGATTGGAAATCTTGGGAGTCATTTTAGAATTCTGGAGACTGTTGCTAGAAATTTGAATGTCAGAGGTGCATCTGGTGAGATCTCCGACAGAAATGAGAAACATGTTATTGGAAACTGGAGGAAAGGTTATCTTTGTGATAAAGTGGCAGAGAGCTTTGCTGAATTGTGTTCTACTGTTTTATGGAAAGTAGGATGTCTAAGTCATGAACTGATTTCTTCTTGCTGTTTATAGTAAAATACAAGAGGAAAGAAATCAATTAAAGAAGGAATTGTTAAACAAAACTGAACCTGAACTTGAAGATTTGAAAAATTCTCACCCTATCCACATTGAAAAAAAAAAAAAAAAGACAAAGCATGCTCTGGAGAGAATGCCAAGGGTGTAGCTGGACAGCTATTTGCTAAAGAGATTAGACATGTAACATGTGGATCCAGTCAACCACCTCAGCAAAAACACTGCCAGCTTGGAATGAAGGGGAAAGTAACAGGATGAAATGATGGCAGGATGTTGGATTTCTGGGATTTTAGAGGCATAAAATGGGCCCATTGAGCTATTTATCTGTTAATATGAATTATTCTTCAAGAAAAAGGCAGAATGACTCCAAAGCTGGGCCCAGGACCAGCTCCTCCTTGGTTACCAAAGGCAGGACTACCTCGTTGGATCCAGAGGCCAGGGCCACCACTCTGGGCCAATGGAACGGGGACAAACTAATACACTGCAGCAATCTATGAAGTCTCAGTGTCTCATGATATTCCTTTCAAAGAAAAAACATATGCAAGGGTTTTTTGTTGTTGTTGTTTTTGTTGTTTTATTCAGAGTACTGGGTGCCTTTGTATAGATACTGGTTAAGAAGAAGCATTTTTGTCTCTTTATTATGTAGGTACTTCTTCCATCAGCAGATAGAAAATGTCTGTTTTTTAAAGCCCAGTGCTAGGATCCTATTACATAGCACTATGAAAAAAAAAAAAAAAAGGAGAATTCTGCCCACCACCACCTGGAATGACAGACTAAAGACCCTGATTTAGTGATGAATGAAACTTGCCCAGCAGTGTGCCAGCCTGGTGACTTTGGGTGGGCCACTTACATTATCCAGGGCTCAGTTTCTTCATTTGGAAAAAAAAAAGACAGGAACGATATTTCTAACTTCTCTATCCCAGAGAGCTGCTGTGAAGCTCAAGTGAGTTAATGAACGTAACTATATTTTGAAAAACTTAGTGCTATGTTGATTTTGTGTTGAAGAATCTCTACTTGTCATAATCCTACTCTTTCCTCAAGTCTCAGTTCAGAGTCTGTGTACTCCAGCTTTCTGGATGCTTCCAGCAATCCCACCATCTCCTGATTTCTCCTAACAGTTGCTCTGTTTGTCTTACACTGTTTTGTATATTTTTCCGTTTAGTGTAGTTATTTATTTATTTACTTATTTTGTCATGATATTCTTTGTTGTTGTTGTTTTTTATTATTAGTTTCAGGTGTACAAAACAATGCAATAGTTATCCTTTTCACCCCTCACAAAGTGACAACCCCTCTCCCCTCATCCACTGCCCTCCCACCCCCGATATCATACATATCTATTACAATTCCATTGACTCCATTCCCACCCTCGACTCCACATCCCATGACTATATGTATATATAATTGTAGTTGACATACAATATTATTCAACATCAGCTTTCGATATACAGTGCAGTGGTTGTTATTTATGCACGTCTTATTTTTCATTTTGGATTGTGAACTCTTTGTGGGTCTCTGCGTTGCTCATAGGACCTATAAAAAGCTAACATAATGCCTCCCATTCAATAGTGGCTTCTTAAATATTTGAAGAACGAATGAAGATTAATTTGCTGGGATAGCAAATAACATCAGAATGTTTATTAAATGAAAGAAACAATGAAGCAACTACTGGAATTGTTGTTCCTATATTTCTAACATAGAGGATACCTAGCTGAACTCTCCTGGAATAAATATCTTAGACTATTAGCAGAAAAATGTATTTGGCCTAATGCATTTTGTCAGCTCACCACCAGAGAGTGTGAGCTCTGTGAAGGCAGCATCCATGCCTCTCTCTAGTTTTAGCACCGTGTTTGCCTATTATAGCTGAATAAATATTGAATGAATGAATGAATGAATGAATATTGCTTCTGGCATGGCTCTAATAGAAAAATACTGATTCTAGTATGGCTCTCTGATCCAATTTGATGGCCTCACCCTGTCTTATATAGTTCCCTGTCACTGAGGTAAATAGGAACTGGGATCATAGATGAAGAATCCAGCAGGGTTTACAACAATAGCAAGGTGGCTGACCACACCTCCATAGTCTGACCTCTAAGGATCAAAAAGCCTGAATTCTGGTGACAATGCCATTAAACCCCAAACTGTCCCAGTTCCTGAATGCCGGGGCGGTCTTCCTTCATAGAAGCTCCTGGCAGGCAGCAACCTCAAAAGGCTTTCCAGGCAAACTCACCTCCCACAGACTTGGGGCAGGCTTTTTGTCCAGGGCAATCTACATGAAAATGCCACAACGAGACAGTGTCAAAAAGGAAACTTCAAAAAATCACAGTTCTGCATTTTCTGTAATAAAGTATAAATCCAATAAAGGTGCTGGTGAAGATAAAAATAGCAGGGTTATTATGCTCATGTCTAATGCATTTAATGTAACAATAGATTATTCTATTGTCATTAAATGAAGGGAAAGTAGGAAGATCTAATTCTATCTCTAGATTCCTTAATAAGTACTTCATTGTCAGTAAAATCGTTTACATTGTTCAATCTCAAAAAAAAAAAAAGGATGTGCAGTGGCATGGCATGTACATTCGGCAGAGAATTGGGAACTGTGAAGGGACTTTAGACCCTGGTGCCGAGTTAAACTGCACCCAGGAAGGAGGCTGGTGATGAACTGCTATTTGTTCTGAAATGAAGTGCTTTACTGTGATGGAATCAGGGAGGTAGTGTTTTGGTGAGATGGAATTGACAAATGCTTCACTTTATCCACCTCCTCACACCCCCATGAACGTGTGATTTTGTGGCAGGATTTGGAGATGAGATTTTCTACTGTATAGGCTTCTTGTCAGGATGAATGAAGACCCTGTGTTAGCGAGACTGCACTAACGTCCGTGGCCTGTAGGCGGAGCTTTCGCTCTAGATTGAATCGCCCTCAGGTTCAAGGCAAGAGCTGATTTCCTGGTTGCTGTCTGCTCTGGCCATGGCAGAGTGCAGCCGTGTGAAATCTGCACTCAGGGATGCCTAATCGAAAGCCCTGGCACAGATTTCCTCATGCCTCAAATCCTCAGTATTTGCTAATCAGCCATTAATGTTCTATTGATAGGCAGGGCCCAAGCCGACTCCCAGAATGGGTTCATGAATTTACATTGCTGCTCAAGTTCATAACCTGGAAGGAAAAAAAACCAAAACACTTTATTTTTCTCTTCTTGCTTCATTGCTTCAGTTTTCCTTTTTCTTCCTTGAAGTCTTTTAGACTTCAGTTTAAGTTTAGTACAAGTTTAGGGAATTAAAAAAATATCAGGGGCACAGGTTTATTGAGGGGTGAAAAGAAATCGTTGGAGAGCCACATAAATTTAGTTTCTTATTTTAAGAGATAAAGAATATATATACACACATATGCACACATACTGTGATGATTGAAAACATATTAATTCTTTGGAATAGAGTTCTGCATTGTCCAATATGATAACTGCTAGCCACATGTAACTATTTAAATTTGAATTAAAAATTCGCTTCCTCAGTTGCATTACCCCCATTTTAAATGCTCAATAGCTACATGTGGCTAGTGGCTACTGTGTTGGAAAGTGCAGATATAAACCATTTTCATCATCACAGAAAGTTTTATTGAAAAGCACTGGGGATAGGTAAAAAGATAAATGGGGAATGAGGAGAAAAGGAGGGAAAATTGAATACGGAGAGGCAAGAATCAGATAATGGGGTAGGTCATCTGAGAGAGAGAGAGAGAGTATGAGAGCATTACACAGAGTTAGATAGGTTTTCACGCAGAGAATGAAAGTCACAGATGATGGACTGGCATAGCGAGAGATTGTATTTAGACACAGAGTAAGAGAGATAATTTCAGAAAAACATTCCAATTTTATAGAAATCTAAGATTCCACAGACAATGGTTTTTAAAGTCATGTTGCATTTTTATAACTGTAAGCAAAAATATGTCTGGATGATTTTTACCTCTTGGTACTTTCCATGTTTGGATGAAAATAAACTAAGAGTTTCCCTTGGCTCATAGAACACAGATTACCTATACCTAATCTATACAATACCAACCCAATTTGTTGGAAAGTTAAAGAAAAGGTAGTTATTTTGTATCTGTAAGATAAAATAGTTTGATTTATTTGCATGGAATCAACAAATTATTTTGGTGCCATGTAAGTACATTTGGAGAGCCATGGGGCTAGAAATGACTAAGAGGATAGGTTTGAATGTTAACTATATTGGACCAGTAAGTATCTACCTTATATTGAAAAAACTTAGGAATTTGGATTTTATAGCAATACTTTATAATAATTCTAATATCAATAGCCCTGGCAAAAGTTAACTTCTTTTAGCTAAGCAATAGTTCTTTTGCCATAATATACACCTATTGCCTTTTGATCTTGTGCTAGATATCTGCTGACTCAAAGGAAATTGTTTTTGTAGTCCATATCATGCTTTTCTGAACCCTGAAGGAAAATAATGGCATTGAAGCCAACCTTCCAGCTAGAAGGCTTCCTTCCAGCCCTTAGCTTTTCTTGTAGGCTTTTCTGTACTCATTGAAGTGATATGACCAGTAAGGCTATCAGGCCCACACCTGCTAACTTTTACCTCCTCCTTTTTAACATCCAGTCCACAGGTTCATAGCACTAGCAGTTTTATTGTATTTATTTTTTCCCTGGCATGATTAGGTAGTGGATAACTGGTTCGTGATAATACTCCCTCCCAACCCAATTCTGATATGGATGTCAGAATGCAGGCTTATTAATTTACAGATGGAGAAAAACTTGGCCTGAGACTGTGAGTTCACTCAGAAAAATGCATGACAGTTCAGAAGGTTTCTTGGTGAATATAGAATTAGAGCTGGATGTCCTCAAGGGACAGTCCTGTCAAGCCTTGGTAGCTTGATGAATTGTCTCTCTTGTCCCCAGAGATGTTTCTGTGTGAAGAGCCAGAACATTTCCAGTCTGAGCACCCTCATGCCGAGCAGAGCAGACAGAGACGAACCCCTGCTTCTCAGCTCTCTTCTGTGATGCCCATTGTCACCTGCCTTTGTCGTGGCATCGGGCCTTCCCTTTTCCATTTCACATTCTTTTGTAACAGTTTACACTTCACAAATTTGCAGATTTCTTTTGATTAATTGCAGTTTAGGTTGGCTACTTGCTAGTGACATTTAGGGAAGCATTATAAAGTTATTTGGTCGTATATCTCCAAATCAACTTGTGGGACAAATTTCTTCCGAGGGAGTTTTTTTTTTTGACAGCTTTTCATTAATTCGCAATTTAATAATTCGTATTCTTGCGAGGCATCAAGAGAAGCTTGATTCAGCTAAAGATGAGTAAAATTTTCCTGACTTTGCAGAGATCACATTCCAGTTCAGAGGCAGAGTCATATGCAAATAATCCCACTGATGTAAGTTCTACAGTAGTGATAGGTACACACTGTTTTTGGAGCATGAAGGAGGAATTGGTTGAGTATTTTGGAGAGTATGTGCTTGTAAGCTTCATTTGCTATGAATAGTCTTCTCTGATCCCTGCTTTTCTAATTTTTTGTTTATTACTTTGGGATTAATAACAATAATGACAATGCTAGTACTATTTGTTATGATTTCTTGAGCACCTACCATGTGCTTGGTACTATCTCTAGCACTAAATAAAAATTATCTCACTTAGTCTTCATAACAACTCCTGGAAAAAAGATATCATTTCTGTTTTATGGAGGAGAAAACTAAGACTCAGAGCAATTATGTACTTGCTCAAGGTCACCCAGCTGGAAGGGGGTATTAGTGGGATTTGAATCCCAGTTCTGATGTCCATGCCCATGTTCGTGTCCCCATATCACATGCCCCCCCCACTAACCTTTAGTCCTCTGACTGGGAGCTCTGCTAACTGGAATTATAGGACAAAGTGTTTGTGGTTCTGCTGGAGGATCCACACTGGTTTGGATGGAACAAGTCGGCCATCTAAAGGTGGAAACCCTCCATAACCACACCCCTGTGGAGGGAGGCAGACACACTAGAATAGTGTTGTGAAAACCAGATTATGATAATTGGAATAAACACATTGAAAATATGGGGAATGGCCATTTTAAGAGACATATCAGGAAAAGGTGATGGATTTAATGAATTTTGAGAGCATTTGTGAGGTCTTCAGAGGGATCACATGTTTGTTGGGTGAGTAGAGGCAGTACCAACGACAAACTTGCGTGCCTCTAATGGGTCTGTCTTGGCTAACACCATAATGGCCCTAGTTCTCTCATCTCAGTTAGGATCACTCTGCTTTCTCAATTGTGTCATAACCTACTGATTTGAGTCTATCTCTGAGGCTGAGACACAGTGGTATTGGGCTTCCTGTGAAGCCCCAGAGGTGAGTGGTGTGAGGAGCTTTTAGCTGAATTTAAAGCACATATCTTGGAAGAACATTGTGTCTGTGAGGGGTTTGCCAGATAACCACTTATTTCCTATGAGCCTCATCAGTAAATATTTGATACCCTTGTTATCTCTTCCATAGTATTTCTTCATTGTTGTGTCCAAAAGGTAACACCTCCTGCCTTTCCTCCCATGCAGTACAGAGCAGGTGGCTCCTAGTTTTTGATGAGCATGTATGCCCCCGACATACACACATACCCACACATAGAGACTGGAGGTACTGTATCTTTTTTTCCAGTGTTCTCTAGAAAGCAGTACTCTGGGTTCAACAATATAGCATTCTTACTGTTCCACCATGCCTTCTTCTTTCCCACAAAAGAAACGCATAAACCTAGGGACCAAAGGATTCAATTATGTTGCCCTTCACCATGCTACATCTTAGTGAGAGCTTGGTGAAAGCCTGGTGGGTTTGTAGGTGGAGACCTGGGTTTAGATTCAGGAAAATGTGAGTTCTAATCCTATCTGTGCCTTTTTACTAGTTATGAGACCTCAGCCATTTACATCATTCCTTCGCACCTTAACTTTCTCCTCTGCCAGATGAGAATAGGAATCTTTTGTGTTTGCTTTGCCCTGGTCAAGCTAGAGTTAGATAATGGGTGAGAAAGCATATTGAAAATTCTAACACACTAAACAAATGCAATATAGCAAATTAAAAAATAATCAGTCCTCTATACATTCCTGTTTGCCAGGACCTAGTCCTGTAGGAAGGACACAAAGCAAGGTATGTTTTTTCCTTTCCTGGGCATGAACTAATGCCTGGGAAGAAAATGGGAAAGGTGTACTTTTCCCAAAGACAAAGAGAGAACTTTGTCTACTTTGGGGCTCTGTGGGGAGCTTATTAATTTAAAAAATTCCTGTCTTTGGGAGGTAGCAAAGTGGTTCAGAGCGTGAGCCTTGAAGCCATACATCCTAGATTTAAATCCTGGCTCTTGTGAGGCCTTTTGCCGGTCTTATGACTGCTTCATGCCTCAGTTTATTTATCTTTAAAATATGAGGATTATAATAATAGCCCCTCCTAGAGCTGTTGTAAAGATTAAGTGAGTTAATATATGTAAATTATTTAGAAGGCTGCCTGGTACATATTAGCTTTTATTATTATTACTATTATGTCACGGGAATGTTCCCCAAGGATGTTTACATATTACATTTCATTGGATTGTCATCACAGCAACCTTGAGCAGGAGCAGCCACATTTTATAGGTAAGGAAGCTGATTGCTCCAGTCCCTTGCTCAGGCTCCCACAGCTAATGAATGACAGCGCTGCAGCAAGTGTCCGGGGCTTTTGACAATATGCTTTGACTATTGTTCCCTTAGATCCTGGAACTGGGAATAGGGCTGACAACTCCAATGACAGTCAACCGAATAAGTAATCACGACAGACTCCTTGCTTAGCTAAGAATTGAAATTTTGGATGTATGATCAGAATTGTTAAGCAAATTTAGAACTTCTTTAAGTCATTACATATATGAAATTAACTCTTAAACTAGCTTGTATTATAGTTTTAGCATTGAAGGTAATAATGTTAATTTTTAAAATAGAAAACGGTATTTTTTTCCCTATTTAAAATTTGTACCATACCTACTTCCATGATGCAAATTCTAGTTGAAACACAGGGCTCAAGAAGACATTTAGAGATTAAAAAAAGAAGTTCCCCTGACTCAGGTCCAGGCAGCCTTCATTTTTCTGTGAGAGCTAATCCAGGACAAATATATATATTTATATGAAATTTTTATTTTTCTCAAAATGAAAATAGGATTATTAGGTCCTTTGGGGGAAATGTATATTTATATAATTTAGATTACCTACCTTATTGAATAGGAGCATGTCAATGAAATAAATGGCACTGAGTTTTAGCTATTAAAATGTTAATTTTCAGACATATCTAAGTTCATCCTGAAATTGACTAAAAGGTGGCAACTTGAACCTAGATGGACTGTATGTGACTGAGGGATGGGGGTCACTGATTATTGATCTAAATAGAATGGAGAAGTAGAACCTCCCAAGGCAGCAGGGACCAGCTTGTAACTCTTGGGGATACCGACCGAGTCTGGCTAAACCTTGGTTTTGTTTTCTGATGCAAGGGTAGAAGTTTGTGCATGATTTCACTTTCATTTTGTGAAAAGAAAAATTATATGCATTTACCTGAAGAGACCTTTTTGTTATTCTGGAATCAAACCTAAGCAGACATTTATGGAATGTGAATTTATTTAAAGAACTTTGAGTAACACAGTGGACAGTATCTTCAGTGACAGCCCTGTAAAAGACACTAAAATCCTTCTTAAACAATTTTTATTTCAACTCTCTATAGAGGCAGAAGGCATAACATTAAATTCTAACTTAGTAAAAGCTTTTTTTTTATGTTTTGAGAAGGTGAGGAGAATGAGCTAAGCTAGTACATCGTTACTGTGCTTTCTTATAACTCATCTTAAGTTATGGTGGGGCCAGAGAATGTAGATTGGGGGCCAGGCTTCTGTGTCTGGGGGGGCCTGATGTGTAACACTGGCTAGTGAGCCAGGCTGGGTGGTAGCAGTGGCAAGCAAGAGCACTGGGGCCCATCTGCACAGGGCAGCAGTTTCTCAGCTCCAGCGATGGGGGCCATCAGACAATGTGGGCCAGTGTCATCAGAGCTTCTGATCTTTCAAGAAAAGTAACAAATGCAGGTTACACATGAAATCTCCCCATTTTTAATATTAGCAATGAATTCATATTTTTTTTTTAAAAAATATGCCCTCTGTGACATGTGCAAAATTACATACGTATGAGGGTTATTTTTGTATAGTATTATGTGTGCTGGCAAGTTTCAGACAGTGTAAATGTTCATTAGTAAGAGACCAGTGAAATGGATCGTGGTACATCCAATTCAATGGAATATTATTCTGGTGTTAAGAACACACAAACAAAAATTGAATGCAAAGGCCTGTATGTCCTGATATATGCCACAAAGACGTTGTTAATTAGAAAAATCATGGTGTAGGGGTGTGGATAGTATGCTTCACTGTGGGAACAAAGAGGGAGAAGGGAGTGTGTGTGTGTGTGTGTGTGTGTGTGTGTGTGTGTGTTAGCTTGCTAGGGCCTGCCATAATAGAATACCACAGGTTGTGTGGCTTATACAACAGAAATGTATTTTCTCACAGTTCTAGAGGCTAGAAGGCCCTGATGAAGGTGCTGGCAAACTTGGCCAGCATTGCTCTTTCATGGTCCAAGCTTAAGAACTTGACTTGTCATCTGACCCAGAGACAAGGTCAGCCCCCTCCTTCACATGCAGTTGCTGCAGGGATACCTGTGTCTATAGTTAATATTATTTGTCAGAAAAGAGTTTTAGATCTTTAAGTACTTACGTAATTGCTTGCTCGAGACCCCCAAAGTTCTGCCCCATATAACACAGAACATAAAAGAATACCAAACACTAAAAGTAAAGGAATTGTAACTGAGTTAATCATCCTGATTCCAGTTCCATTTCATTTATCTATGAAGAAGCAGGCATATTTATGTAGCATATTTGGTGTTCAGCTTGAGTCCGCCCCCCCCTCCCCCCGCCTCCATGTAGGCAGAAAACTCATTATTTGAAAGCAAGGAATTCCATGTTCTCTTTCCACTCATTCCTCTAACCTTTCCCTCCCCGCCTATTCAGGCAAACATCAGGGATGTTTACATTGCTTAAGTGTATCCTTTCTATGGTTTATAGGTTGGAAAATCCAACTGGTGAAGCAGCTGCTGCCCCTGTGGGGGTGGAGTGAGGTTGGTGGTGGGAACAGCTACTATTAATGTACTTCCTGCAAATATTCTGATATTCCTTTGGTTGCATCTGTCCAGATTTCATGAAAGGAAAGAAAGTATCAGTGATAGTTGCTTTTCCACCCACAAGCCTGGGTGCAGGTATGAAGAAGGATAGTTAACTCCTCAATGGCAATAAGAATGATATATTTTCTGATGAGCCTCAGCTAGGGTAATTTGTTGCAATTTTAGCTGTCCTCTCGTTTTCTTCATCTCAATCATTTCTGGTCCAAACACATCCTGTTGCCTCAGAAATGCTGTTAAACAGGGCACATACCACACTGGTTCCAGTGCTGGGTCCTGCCCTATGTAGCTGTGCAATTTAGGCACTGGGGCACCTAGGGAGCATCATATATGTGGACTCTGACATAGACTGTACTGAGTGCCAGATGCCACCCCGAGGGAGGCATCCACTTTTTCTACAGCCACTATTGCCACCATCTAGAGAAGCTGCCCCTGATCGCCCGGGTTAGACAGACCCCTTGAACGTGAATGTGAGCACTGGTTCTCAAGTGAAGGTGAGCATTGGGGGGCCACTTTTTCCACTGTTCTCACCCTCTCGAGGCTCATGGCACCCCACTTCCCCTTGAGGCCTCCCCCACCAAACCCAATCTCATGGAAGGTGTGCATCCTTCCTCTTCTTCCCTGACTTTCTACAGGAGTTCAGCTTTCTTGGGCTCTCCCTGTTCCTGGCTGAGTTCAAATTGCTAATTCCCATCCTAATTCTCTGTCCATTCCCATTTGCTCTGGTAGGGAGTGGGGGTTTAGCTCAAACCAGTTGCATTTTGGGAACTGGGGGAAACTTGGAGATCAGAAGGCTATCTGTAGTTTAGTTTATATCATATTAATTTTTTAGTTTTGATCATTGTACCATGGTTATGTAAGATGCTGATATCCAGGGGAACTGGGTGAAACGTATACAAGAATGTTTCTTGGGCTGGCCGAGTGGCGCGATGGTTAAGAGCTCGCTTGGGATCCCCGGTTCGGATCCCACATACGAGGGCCAGTGACACTGCCCTCCACAGCTGAGATGCTGAACACAGCTCAACCTGGAGCTGGGCTGCCGTGGGTCGCCGGCGACGGCGTGGACTGCAGCCCCTGTGGCAATGGGTTGCCATGGGCTACCGTGTGTAGCCAGCAGCCAGCGTGAGCGGCCAGCAGCCGCAGTGAGCGGCCGTCCAGAAGCCGGCGACTGATCTGCCTCACCCTGGAAGAGCACAATGATGGTGCCAACTTGGGCCAGTGAAGCAATGTCCTCCACAACTGAAGAACAAAAGGACAGCAACTTGTCTGTTCCCCTTCCCGTAATTCCCCAGCACTGTTCCCATCCCCCCAATTCCCCAATAAAAATCTTAAAAAAAAAGAATGTTTCTTCACTGTCGCTACAACTCTTCTACAAGTCAAAAGTTATTTTACAATATAAGATTTTTTTTAAAATGATATCCGGGAAAGTGAATCTACATGCATGTTCCAAAAATCTCTCCCAACCAGGCACCCCTTTGCCAGCTGCCTCCACATTCGGGTGGTTCTTCGTGCAGCACGCTGAGCATGGTGGTAGGTGGTGTGCATTCCCTCCCCAGCACCTGTATATAGACTAGCCCTGTTTGTTCGAACTCAAGCCAGCCCATACTGAGATAATCATGAGGGAGTAGGAATGAATCAGTAGGATGGGTTGTGAAATCTCAAGTGGACCTGTTGCAGGGCAAAGAATAATCATAGATTGAGTTATAACTTCAGTGACTTTGAATTGAGGATATGCATATGATCATAATATAAGGAATCTAGTAATTTTCAGAAAGGTTTTCTAGTGCTACATTAAAGCAGTTTTTTTCGAATAAGACAGCTCTTTTGGATATCCTTGGGAACGTGTCCACTGACAACAGAGGGCAAAGGAGACTTTTCTAGATTTCTCTTCAATGGTGTAGATCAAAGCAATCTACCAAGGGGCAGTTGTTACTGTATTGGGCTATCAGCCATGCCATGTGCCTGGGTCCATCTCATAAGTTCTAAGAGTGGAGCTCTAAGGTCTTTGGGGGTTGTCACTTAACTGTATTTTCTCCTTAGCTTACAAAGTCTGAGTGATCTGCCGCATTCCTGCATTTTCAGTCTTCTGTCATACTCCAGCTACTAAGCTCTAGCCATACTGGACTTATTCTGTCCCTAACACTTACCCCCCACAAGGCTTTTGCACTTGATTTTCCCTTTTGGGGGGAACACCCTTTCCCTAGGTCTTCTCATGGTACCTCCTTCTCCTTCAGGCTCCTGCTAAAACTTCATCTACACAGTAGGGATTTTTCTGACCAGCTATCTAAAGTAATCACCTGATTATTCTATCACATTATCTTCTTTTTTTCCTTCCTAATGCTTATCGTAATCTTTGATTATTGTCTACCCACTCATGCACTTGTTTACTATCTGACTAGAATATAAATTTCATGAGAACAAAAACTGCTTCTTCACCATTGTACTTCCAACACCTAGAACAGAGCCTGGAAAAAGTGTATTTGCTAAATTAAAGAATGAAATAAAGGTTTCTCTGCTGCCTCTGCAACTTGTGGGGTGTGGGAATGAAGCTTCAGCTACTCCTGGAATTAGGGGTGCCTCCTGTGGGGGCAAAGAAGTATGAGTGCACCTTCAGTCCACAGAGGAGACACCACAGCCCTTTTGCCAATGGAAGGAAGACGGGCATTGCACAGACCATCCTGAATCCAGAGCTTGAGTTCCTGTCTATGAAAGGTGAGGCTAGATGACATATGTTCCCTTGGTATGAAAGGACATGACTTGTCCCCTCCTTCCCTTTCTATCTCTCTTCCACAAATTCATACTGTGTGTTCAAACTTAGCATAGTGCCTGGCCCATAGTTAATATGACTGTGAACAAGGCAGATGCAATCCCCAGCCCTTTCATTACTTAGAGACCAGCAGGGCTGACAGCCAAGACGAGAGGCAGTTAACATGCAGTGTGAGAAGTGCTCTGAGGGGAAGCTGCCTTGGAAGTGGATTGTCCTCCTCACTGGGATTCATGCCAGTTACGGAAGAGGGTGAGGAGCCTTGCAGAGCTCACAGCCTAAATAACTCAAAGGCCCTAAGTAATCCAAAATGTGTTATTTTTCACCAGGCATCTGTCATGCTGGGTTCAGTTACAAATAATTGACTGAACACCTATTGACTTACATCTACCTTCTTCACATATTTATTTTACCTACCTGGTACTGGGAGGAATTTTTAGGGCATCAATAGAGCAACTGGGCCTGGAATCAAGGGACTAGGGCTCCGATCATCACCTTGATAAAGACCGTGTTTCTCCTCCCAGACTTCTGATATTGGGGGCTAAGCAGTCTACCCAAAAACCTAGGGCCTTAGGCAGCTCATACATATGCCAACGTTTAAAACCATCGCATTAGACTTTGAGCCACTGGAGTTAGGGATTAAAAGTCTCTCCTGTTTACTGTTTATTTCCAACAAGTCTGACACATGGTAGGTATTCAGTAAATACCTGTTGAATGTTAAATAAATTGTTGTGAGGCAATGAATGAGATTCAAAATCTTATAGAACTTCAGTTTCCTTATGTATAGAATGAGGACCGTAATAGGTATCTTAAAAGACTGTTAAGACTAATGCATAAAATAATATAGGAGAGGTCATTTGTTATGATGCCTGGTCAATGTGAAGATTTCAGTGAAGGTGAACTGAGTCTGGTTAGATGAGTCGATTTGAGGAATGGAGAGTGAACACTTCCCGGATTCTAGCGTGGTTCCTAGGGATTCTTACCTTTCTGATTGTGCCTTCCCAGTTGCCGAGGCTGGAGAGCTAAAACCTAGATTTCCAGATCCCTTGCTGGATTTTGTGTTTCAGGTCCGCCAATTTAATACGCTTGCTAAAGACTTAAATTAGGAAGGGAGAAAGGCAGGGAATCGGGAATCCTTTTTCAGTGATGCCCCATAGTGGGGAGGCGGGATAGGTAGCCTCAGGAATTGACCTCCCCTCCAGGATACAATGTGAGGTGCTTTTCTAGTTCCAGTTTCACAAGAAATGGTTTCCGGCAGCTGCAGCTAGAGACAAACATGAATTGGTTTTATCCATCAGGGCCAGCATCCCTGACAGGGACCTGACCTTTAGCTAATGTCATTTACATTATGGTTACTGTGACTCCCATCATGCACCTGATGGCATGACAGTTCTGGAAAAACCAAATAAGGAAGAAAACGCGGGCCCCACTGAGGGGGAGGAGAAAACAATGGGACATCATCAATTCCAGCCCCTGAGGGAGATGAAAACCCCTGGTCAGGACTTCCTCGGGGGAACCTGACCCCTAAGTCCGCCTACACTTCTTTCTCCAGTGTGTGCTTTGGCTTCAGTAAACTCCCTGCACTTTTCTACATCTGTCTTGCTCTTGAATTCTTTCTTGCTCGGAGACAAGAACCTGGCTTCTACTCCAGGTTGAGTCTGCCTCAGAACATCCCGAGAGCTGCCGGCAACAGTAGCAGAGACCGTGTGGTTCTAGGGCTGGTCGATTTGGTTGACCCCTGTGTGAGTCAGGAGCAGTAGCTCCTTTGGCTAACGGCTTCCATAATATGGCTCTGGGATTATTCCCAGGCACTAAGCCTATGGTCCATTTCTTCAGCAGCCTTTCCCCACAATAATTCCCTGAGGCATGCATTACAGTGTGTATTCATTTTTTAGGGCTGCCATAACAAATCACCACAAACTGGATAGCTGAAAACAACAAAAATTATTCTCTCACAGTTCTGGAGGCTAAAAGTCCAAAATCAAGGTGTCATCAGGGCCATGCTCCCTCTGAAAGCTCTAACAAAAATCCTTCCTTTACTCTTCCAGCTTTTGGTGGTTGCCGGCAATCTTTGGCATTCCTTTCTTGGCTTGTAGCTGCATCATTCCAATTTTTGCCTTTTTTGTCACATAGCCTTCTTCCTTATGTGTGTCCTTATGTCTTTGCATGGTCTTTTTTTTTTTTTAAACTTAACATATTTTTTCAGTTACAGTTGACATGCAATATCATTTTATATTAGTGTCAGATGTACAGCATGGTGGTTAGACATTTATATAATTGATCAGTGATCCCCTGATTAGTCTACCAGCCACCTAGCACTATACATAGTTGTTGCAACATTATTGACTATATTCTCTATGCTGTACTTTACATCCCAGTGATTATTTTGTAACTGCCAATATATATTTCTTAATCCCTTCACCTTTTTTTACCCAGCTCTCCAACTCCCCTCCCTCTGGCAACCATCAATTTGTTCACTGTGTCTATGAATCTGTTTCTCTTTTGTTTGTTTATTTTGTTCTTTAGATTTCACATATAAGTGAGATCATATGGTATTTTTCTTTCTCAGTCTGACTTATTTCGCTTAGCATAATATCCCCTAGGTCCATCCATGTTGTCACAAATGGGAAGATTTAATTCTTTTTTTGGCTGAGTGATATTCCACTGTATATATATGCTACCTCTTCTTTATACAATCATCTATTGATGGACATTTGGGTTGCTTCCATTTCCTGGCTATTATAAATAGTGCTGCAGTGAACATAAAGGCGCATATTATCTTTTCAAATTAGTGTTTTGGATGTCTTCGGATAAATACCCAGAAGTAGAATTGGTGGGTCATAAGGTAGTTCTATTTTTAATTTTTTGAGGAACATCCAACCCATTTTCTATAGTGGCTACACCAATTTGCAATCCCACCAACAGCACACAAGGGTTCCCGTTTCTCCATATCCTTGTCAGTACTTGTTCTTGTTGACTTGATGATAGCCATTCTGACAGGTATGAAGTTATGTCTCATTGTGGTTTTAATTTGCATTTCTCTGATGATTAGTGATGCTGAGCATCTTTTCACATGTCTAGTCGCCATGCATATGCCCTCTTTGGATAAATTCAAGTCTATTCAGGTCCTCTGCCCATTTTTAAATTGGATTGTTTGGGTTTTTTTGGTGTTGAGTTGTATGAGTTCTTTGTAAATTTTGGATATTGACCCCTTATCAGATGTATCATTGGCAAATATCTTCTCCCACTCAGTAGGCTGGCTTTTTGTTTTGTTAGTGGTTTCCTTTGCTGTGCAAATCCTTTCAGCTTTTTGTTGTCTCACTTGTTGATTTTTTCTTTTGTTTCCCTTGCTCAAGGAGATAGATTAGCAAAAAATATTACTAAAAACAATGTCAGAGAGTTTATTGCCTATGTTTTCTAGGAGTTTTATGGTTTGGGGTCTTACATTTAAGTCTTTAACCCATTTTGAGTTTATTCTTGTAATGGTATAAGAGGGTAGTCCAGTTTCATTTTTTTGCATGTATCTATACAGTTTACCCAACACCATATATTGAAGTGACTATCTTTACCCCATAGAATATGCTTATATGGTCATAGATTAAATGACCATATTGGCATGGGTTTATATCTGGGCTCTCTATTCTGTTCCCTTGATCTATGTGTCTGTTTTTATGCCAGTACCGTGTTGTTTTGATTACTATTGCCTTATAGGATAGTTTAATATTAGGTAGCATGATACCTCCAATTTTGTTCTTTCTCAAGATAGCTATAGGTATTCAGGGTCATACAAATTTTAAGATTATTTGTTGTCGTTTTGTGAAAAATGCCATTGGTATTTTGATAGAGACTGCACTGAAACTATATATTCTTTGGGTAGTATGGACAATTTAATAATATTAATTCTTCCTATTCATGAGCAGAGTATGTGATTCCATTTATTTGTATCTTCTTCAGTTTCTTTCTTCAGTGTCTTATTATTCAGTGTTTTTTGAGTACACATCTTTTACCTCTGTGTTTCAATATATTCCTAGGTATTTTTATTTTTGATGCAATTGTAAATGGGATTGTTTTGTTAAGTTTTCTTTCTGACAGTTCATTATTGGTATATAAAAATGCAACCAATTTCTGAATATTAATTTTGTATCCTACTACTTGACTGAATTCATTTCATTTATCAGTTGTAGTAGTTTCCTCGTGAAATCTTTTGGGTTCTTTCTATAGTATCTTGTCATCTGCCAATAATGACAGTTTTGGATCTTTTTTTCCAATTTGGATGCCTTTTGTTTCTTTGTCTTGTCCAATTTCTGTGGCTAGGATTTCCAATACTCTTTTGAATAACAGTGGTGGAAGTGGGCATCCTTGTTTTTCCCTGATCTTAAGGAGAAAGCTTTTACTTTCCCCGACTGAGTATGACATTAGCTGTGGGTTTGTCCTATATGGCCTTTATTACATTGAGGTATGTATCCTCTGTTCCCACTTTGCTGAGAATTTTTACTGCAAATGGATGCTGAATTTATCAAATGCTTTTGCTGCATCTATTGATAAGATCATATGATTTTTATCTTTCTTTTTGTTTATGTTGTATATCACATTAATTGATTTGTGGATACTGAACCAACACTGCATCTCAGGAATAAATCCCACTTGATCATGGTGTATGATCTTCTTAATGAATTGCTGAATTCATTTTGCTAATATTGTGTTAAATATTTTTGCACCTATGTTCATCAGGGATATTGGTCTATAATTTTTTTTTTGTAATGCCTTTGTCTGGTTTTGGAATAAGGGTAATGGCAGACTTGTAAAATGAGCTTGACAGTTTTCCCTCTTCTTGGATTTTTTGGAATAGTTTGAGAAGGATTGGTGTTAATTCTTTGAATATTTGGTAAAATTCACCTGTGAAGCTATTCGGTTCAGGACTTTCGTTTGTTGAGAGTTTTTTGATTGCTGGTTCAATTTCATTAGTAGTAATCAGTCAGTTCAGATATTCTGTTTTTACTTGTTTCAGTCTTGGAAGATTGTGTGTTCCCAGGAACTTATCCATTTCTCCTAGATTGTCCAATTTGTTGGCATATAATTGTTCATAGTCTTTTCTCATACTCCTTTATAGTTCTGTGGTGTCAGTTGTCATGTGTCTTTTGTTTCTGATTTTATTTGTTTGAATCATCTTTCTTTCTTGATGAGTCTGGTTAAAGGCTTATCAATTTTGTTTGCCTTTTCAAAGAACCAGCTCTTGGTTTCATTGATCTTTTCTATTGTTTTTTAGACTCTATTTAGTTTATTACCACTCTGACCTTTATTATATCCTTCTTTCTTCTCACTTTGGAATTCATTTGCTGTTCTTTTTCTAGTTCATTTAAGTGTAAAATTAGATTTTCTATTTGAGATTTTTCTTGTTTCTCGAAGTAGGCTTGTATTGCTATGAATTTCACTCTTAGGACAGCTTTCACTTTGTTGCATAGATTTTGTTTTTATTTTCATTTGTTTCATTTTGATTTCTTCCTTGATCATTGTTAACCCATCCATTGTTTAATAGCATGTTATTTAGCCTCTATGTGTTTCTGGGTTTTTTCAGTTATTTTTTTTTCTTGTATTTGATTTCTAGTTTCATATAATTGTGGTCAGAAAAGATACTTGATATGATTTCAATCTTCTTAAATTTATTAAGACTTGTTTTGTGGCCTAACATGTGGTCTATCTTGGAAAATATTCCATGTGCACTTGAAAAGAATCTATATTCTGCTGCTTTGGGGTGAAATTCTTTAAAAATATTAGTTAAATCCACCTGGTCTAGTGTGTCATTTAAGGCTGCTGTTTCTGTGTTGATTTTCTGTCTGGAGGATCTGTCCATTGGTGTCAGTGGGGTGTTGAAGTCCCTTACTATTATTGTGTTATTGTTGATCTTTACCTTTATGTCTGTCAATATTTGTTTTATATGGGGGGATGCCAAAAAATGTATACAAGTGGATTCTTTGGTCAACATTGATCAAGCAGTAGTTTGCCGAAATCAGAACTGTCTGGATACTGATGGTAACCACTTTGAGAAACTCTTGTAAATGCAGAAGTCAAACATGACTTGTATTCATCTTTTGTTATTGGTATATATTGAGTATTACAATTTTAATAGTTTTTCCTTTTTAAAAATGTGTATACATTTTTTTGACATCCTCTGTATATTTAAGTGCTCCTATGTTGGGTGCATAGATGTTTACTAGGGTTCTGTCCTCTTGTTGGATTGCTGTCTTTACTATTATTTAATGTCCCTCTTTGTCTCTTATTATAGCCTTTGTTTTAAAGTCTATTTTGTCTGATATAAGCATTGCTATCCCAGCTATTCTTTCTTTTCCATTCCCATGAAATATCTTTTTCTATCCCTTTACTTTCAGTCTACGTATATCTTTTGATCTGAAGTGAGTTTCTTGTAGACAGCATATGTATGGGTCTTATTTTCTTATCTATTCAGCTACCCTATTATTTTGATTGGACCATTTAATCCATTTACATTTAAAGTGATTATTGATAGATATGTAGTTATTGCCATTTTATTATTCATATTTATGTTCTTCCCCTTCCCACTTATTTTCCTTCTTAAAGAACTCCCTTTAACGTTTCTTGTAATATTGGTTTGGTGGTGGTAAACTTCTTTAGCTTTTTCTTGTCTGGGAAGCTCTTTATCTCTCCTTCAATTTTAAGTGATGGCCTTGCTGGGTAGTGTAGTCTTCATTGTACATCCTTGCTTTTCATCATTTTGAATATTTCATGCCAATCCCTTCTTGCCTGCAAAGTTTCTGTTGAGAAATCAGCTGACATTCTTATGGGAGCTCCCCTGTAAGTAACGAATTGCCTTTCCTTTTGCTGCTTCTAGGATTCTCTTTGTCTTTACCATTTTAATTGTAATGTGTCTTGGTGTGGGCCTGTTTGGTTTCATCTAAGTTGGGACTCTCAGCACTTCCTGGGCTATTTCCTTCACCAGCTTAGGAAAGTTTTCAGTCATTATTTCTTCAAATAGGTTCTTAATCCCTTGCTTCCTCTTTCTCCTTCCAGTACCCCTATGATGTGAATGTTGTTAAGCTTGATTTTGTCCCAGAAATCTCTTAAATTAACCTCATTCTTTAAAATTCTTTTTTCTCTTTGCTGTTGCAATTTGGTTTTCTGCTACCTTGTCTTCCAAATTGCTTATTCAGTCCTCTGCTTCATCTAGTCTGCTGGTGATTCCTTTTAGTATATTCTTTCTTTCAGTTATTGTAGTCTTCATTTCTGACCTTTTTTTTCTAATGGTTTTTGTACCCTCCTTTTATGCTTCCTATCTCTTTGTTGAAGTTTTAAGTTCCTTGATCATTCTTATAACCATTGTTTTGAATTCTGTATCTGATAGGATGCTTGCTTCCATTTTGTTTAGTTCTCTTTCTAGAATTTTCTTCTGTTCTTTCATTTGTGACATCTTTCTTTGTTCATTAATTTCAGCTGCCTCTCTGTGTTTGT
The DNA here is from genome assembly GCF_001890085.2 of Hipposideros armiger. NCBI lineage: Eukaryota > Metazoa > Chordata > Mammalia > Chiroptera > Hipposideridae > Hipposideros > Hipposideros armiger. Next base: position 202,502 of record NW_017732179.1, on the reverse strand, counting down.
TTCTACATATTATGTAGATCTGCTACATCTCCCAGTCTTGGCCGGGTAGCCTTATATAATAGGTGCCCTGTGGGGTCCAGTGGTTCAGTCTCCCTGGTCACCTACACTGGGTGCTCCAGGAGTGTCCCTTGTGTGGGTTGTTTGTGTCTCCCCATTTTATTTGACCCTTGATTGCTATTGGCATGTCAGTTCATGGTATTGACCCTCAGGCTGACTGGCTACGGGTTTGGTCATGTCCACAGCTTATGGGATGCTGTGTGGGGGACTTATTTCATGGAGTGGGATTCACCCCAATGGATTCTGGTGCCTGCTGAGACTGTCCTTTGGGTATGCCACCTGTGAGGCTAATTGGGTGGTGCTCTGATGTCATCTGAAGCATACGTCTGGGTATACTGATCGTGGGGCCTCTTTGGAGGAGCTCTGGTGCAGGCCCATTTCAGCCACCTCCTGTGTTCATCCGGGGACTACCTGGCAGGAGCTACAAAGCAATCCACGGTTGGTCACTCCCTGTGCTGGACATGGAGGCCTGTGAGAGAGACCACACTGTGAACTGAGGATGGGTGCCACCAGTACTGGGCCTGGGGTAGCTACACAAGAAGCCCAGGGCACCTCAAAGCCTGCTGCTGCCTGCTGGCTCCAGCAAAGCTCAGCCACTGACAAAGTCTTCTCTGGTACTCAATTTGGGTTAGGTGGGGTCTCAGAGTCACCAGGGTGGGACAAGTCTTGTTCACTAGGTTAGATTCTGGTTTGGTGCCATTGCTGAGTCTGGAAATACTCAGCAAAAGTCTCATAGCACACCAAGGCCAGCAATCGCCCATCTGGGGCCCACAGACCCCCAAGAGAGAGTTGTCCAAGAAAGAGTGCAGTGCAAGCAGGGCTAGTTGCTCACTGAGAAATTGCCTCTGGTGTTGCACGATTTGGGTGGGATGGGGTCCCAGGGAGTTGCCAGGGTGGGGTGAGCAAGGTTCACCAGGTCAATGCAGATTTGACCATGTGAGGGAATGCTCAACACAGAAAGGTGGGACCTGCCTGCTGGCTGCATGAGAGAAATATTCTACACAGGGAAAATGGTGACTGTCCCCTTCAGACCTCATCCTAAAGCCATGCAACTCAGTTTCTCCCTGTCATCATCCCTCTGCTAGAGCCCAGGGTGAGTACATGCAAGTGAGTAAGTCTGTGTGTGGGTCCTTTAAGAGGACATCTGACTTTCCTGCAGCTTTTCATCTCACCCAGATCATCGGAATCCCTACTATATTTCACAACCCGTTGTTGCTGGCGGGGGTGGGGGGGG
>NW_017732179.1:127736-201181 GCF_001890085.2 Hipposideros armiger | reverse complement strand
CTCCTATTCCCAGCACGGGTACTCTGGATTAGGGATCCTGGTGTGGGGCTGGGGCCCCTCACTCCTGGGGGTGGGAAACCTTTGTAGATATCCCTCCCTATTCTCAATCACCACACAGAGGTGTGGGGCTGCCTGTTTTGCATCCTCACCCATCCTACTAGTTTTGACATGGCTTCTTCTTTATATCCTTAGTTCTGTTCAGCTAGATTTCAGTTGGTTCTTCAGGTTGATCTATAACTTAGTTGAAATTTTGACGTGGTCACAGGAGGAAGCAAGCACAGCATTTATTTATTCTGCCATCTTGGATCCTCCTCTGCATAGTCTTTTCATAAAGACAACAGTCACTAGATTTGGAGCCCACTCTAATCCAGTATGACCTCTTTTCAATTTAAGTAATTACATCTGCAAAGATCCTATTCCTAAATAAAGTCACCCTCTGAAGTTCTGGGTAGACATAAATTTTGGAGGGACACAATTCAACTGAATATACAGTGCGATAATCGCATATTGCTCAAACTAGCTAGAGTGAATTCTGTTTTCTGAAACGGAATCCTGCTGATTTGGATGACCTCTGAGGCTCCCAGCCATCTCTGACATTGTAGAATTCTACTCTTAATAATGGGGTATTTCACCTGTGTTGTGATTGACAACTGTCAGGCTCAGGTACCAGCAACCATGCAGAAAACATCATTGAAGGAGGGCTTCACTTATTGTAAGGCATCTATAATGACTCACTTGTGCCTGTGGAAGGCAGAAACCCTGCCCCCCTTCTGTTTATGGAAGCCTACAGAGCCATTTATTCAGGCTTACTCATTGCTTTCCTTTGCCCTTTATTCTCAACCCTCCTCATACACAATGGAGACAGTCTGCTTTGGTAGACTAAGGTTTTTCATACACAAGCAGTTCTCCAGTGTTGATTGTATTCTCGGCAACAGAAACTTGCCTAAAAATTTAATTCAAAATTAGGTCCATGGGAGCATTTCATTACAAAAGTAATGAAGTGATTAAGAGTAGGAGGTGCTCACCAAGAAAGGGTTGATGAGTAACCTGGAAATTCAGATGTAAGCCATGCAGACTGTCAGCTCTAGTTACCGCTATTGGTATTTAGAATGTGCCATGTGTGGCAATGTATGTGTGGGTGTAGTCTCTCTCTCTTACTTGCTCTCTCTCTCACTTGCTCTCTCTCTCTCGCTCGCTCTCTCTCATGAGAGAGCGAGCGAGAGAGAGAGAGCAAGTGAGAGAGAGAGAGAGAGAACCAAAAAATGTATACACATTTTAAGAAAGGAAAAAATTGTATTAAAATTACACTGATGGTAACTACTTTGAGCTCCTCTTACAATTGCAGAAGTCAAATGTGACATGTATTCATCTTTTGTTATTGATATATATTGAGCATTACAATTTTAATAGTTTTTTCTTTCTTAAAATGCGTATACAAAAAAAGTGTATACATTTTTTGACACTGTGTGTTTGTATATATATATACACAAATATTTTAATATATAAATATAATATATAAATAAAATAAAAATAAGGAATATATATATATATATATATATATATATATATGCTGTATTAGTTTGCTGTTGCTGTCATAGCACAGTACCACACACTCTGTAGCTTAGAAGTCTGAGTGTAGTGTGGATCAACTAGCTCCTCTGCTCAGAGACTCATAAAGCAGAAATTAAGAGGTTGGCTGAGCTCTGGGGAGGATTACACTTCCAAACTCCCTTAGGTTGCTGACAGAATTTAGCTCCTTGTGATTGTAGAACTGAGGTCACCGTTTCCTTGACACATGGCCCCCTTAATCTCCAAGTCAACAATGGTGCATTAAATTCTTCCTGTGCCTTGAACCTCTGACTCCCTTTCTTCTGCAGCTGGAGAAAGAACTCTGCTTTTAAGCATTTGTTTGATTACATTAGGTATACTCAGATAATCCAGGATAATCTCTCTCTTTTAAATTCAACTGATTAATGATTTTAACTACATCTGCAAAGTCCCTTTTTGCCATATAATGTAACATATTCATAGGAGTAACACCTGAGAGTGAAGGTCATGAGGGCCAAGATTCTGCCTATGACAACATATATTGTCTGAAACAACTGAATTTAAGAAAAATTGAGGCTCAATATCTTGCATTGGGGGGCACAGCTGGCAAAAGACAGAACTGTGATTATATACACTCTTTCTACAAATATTTATTGAGTACACACCATGTTCCAGGGACTTTGCAAATACAGAGGATATAGCAGTTAATTAAATAGACCTAAAATCCTGCCCTCCTAGAGTTTATATTCTCATGGAATTTATTTGACTCCTGCCTATTATGCCCTGCTACCATCGTGCTTTGTAGCTCTCCTCATGACATTTTCCAGCTCTTCATAGCTCCAAGCCAAGGCTACTGCTCTTCCTGAATCAGCAGTACCTGGGATTGAGACAGAATACTAATAAGACCATCTTTCTGTGTAAAGCACCAACCCTGGGCCCCCTGGTAGGCTGCCAGTTATAGCTGTAGCTTATGCCAAGGTGGATCTAACTCAAAGTACTGGCTTCCACACATCCTATCCTGCCTGGTATCCCTGACTTCTGTAAGAGGTGCTGTTCTGCTTGCTCTCATTGAACCTTCTCTGAGAGACTGGGTCCTTACCCTGGTTCCTGACTTCTCTCTCTCAGGTACCATCTGAGGGTTCTGCTGTGAGTAGCCATCCTCTCAGAATCATGCACTGCTCTGTCCACTCTGCTATATCACCTCCAGCAGGGATGTCCCTGGTCCCTACTTTCCCAGATGGACCAGACCAGGCTTATCTCTGTTTCTACCCTGACTCATGCCAGCCACCAGCTCTGAGTCTGAGCGCCGATGCCAGCCAGCAAGGTAGGCAGAGGCCCTGGCACAGCCTTTGACACAACAGCTCCAGTTTCCCCCAGCCAGGTCTCAGGGTCTACTAAGCCCAAGCTTATTGTGTTTTGACAGAGGTGCTTTAAGGAGAATGGATGTACAAAGGCATGGGTCTGGAAATGAATGAGGGATACTCAGTAAGCAAGTCTGTTTAGGTCATACAAAGCATGGTTAGAAAAGAAGAGAAATGAAAACTAAAATGTAGACTTTGGGGTAGAATTCAGTTCTATTTTTCCATTATTTAAATTGGCTAGTTTTTATAAGTTGCTTAATGATTTATTTAATTCTCATAAATAAAATTTCAGGAGCAGAAAGGTTTTGTAAAAATGAAAATAATGAACCTCGTTAATTTTACCTTCACAATATCTCGCACATTGCTCCCTTGAATGTCCTTCTCCAGTGCCATATCAGCATATTCAGACCCTACTGTGCAGGGTAAGAGTGTTAACTATTACCCAAATTGTTCCTTGTTTTGATTTCTTCTCCCCTTAAATTTTGTCTCGTTCAGTCAGCAGTGTTTGATATCTGAGAGGAAGATAATATCACAGAAAACAAACAAGAGTCAAATCACCAAATTTGTAGAGAATGTGAGTCAAATTATTGGCTTTTGGATGATCAAAAGCTGAGCTTCATGTGCAAATAAGAATATGTGGTCACTCATTTTTTTTCCCTACTTCCCCACTCCCACCCTTGCCTGTCCAGATAAAGCTTCCATAGACTGAGGGAGGCAAAATGTTTAGAGGGAGCTAGGAAGGAGTAGATTGTGGGATGCTGAGAATGTGCCATAATAGAAATGCTAAGTTGCTTGTGGAGATATGAGGTAGATGGGACCTGTGTTTCATGCTATCAGCAGATCCTGAGAAGATGAGTCATACAGAGTTCCCTGGGCCCCCAGTCATGGAGAATTATTCCACCGGGCTGTGTGGAGTGTGTACACTTATGGGTCTGAGGCGGCCTTGCCAAATTTCTTGGATAGCTGGCATGGGCAAGGGAACAGTCAAATGCTTCCCAAATACCTTGTGGGAGAGGCTATGAGAGCTAGATCTGGGACCTGTGATGATTTGAACTATTAGAGTGTAACAGACATCTGTGAGGACATCTGCCAGCAAGTTGTGCTAATGTGAGCCCCAAGTCATGCTAGTGGCAATATAGGTCATGAGGAATGATGACCAATTGTTTCCTCCTTCCTGTCTCTTGGCCCTAAGTAAGTCCCTCTGCTGCTACCCCTCGGGGACTCCCCAGTGACACAGGTACTCCATTATTGAGGGGTGAGTGTATTAGCCTGGTTTCTCCAGAGAAGCAGAACCAATAGGATATTTATGTACCTAGAGAAAGAGATTTGCTATAAGGAATTGGCTCGCATGATTCTGGAGGCTGAATAATCCAAGATCTGCAGTTGGCAAACTAAAGACCCAGGAGAGCTGATGGTATAGTTCAAGCCTGAGTCCAAATATCTGAGAACCAAGAGAGCTGATGATATACATTCAAGTCCAAGTCTGAGTCTGAAGGCAGGAGAAGACTTATGTACCAGCTCAAAGACTATCAGGGAGAGAGAGAGAATTCTTTCTTATTCAGCCTTTTATTCTATTGAGGCTTTAAAAAGAATGGATGAGGCCTACACACATTAATGAGGTCAATCTACTTTATTCAGTCTATTGATTCAAATGTTAATCTCATCCAGAAACAGCTTCACAAACACACCCAGAATAATGTTTAACCAAATATCTGGGCACCCAGTGGCCCAGTTAAATTGACACATAAAATTAACCATCATACCCTGAATGGACAGAGATTACACAAATGGAAATTGGGTGCTTTCTCTATGTGCAAAGGGGGCTCACAATAGAAACTGAGTTGAAGTATAAAAAAATGGAGCTACATTTCTTGCAGATCAGATTCCATGGCCTGAGTTGACTTACCTGTTTTATACCCAGTCTTCCCAGGTGCAGTTGAGAGCCACGTCCTTCCAGAAGCCTTTCTGGACTCTCATGAATGGAAGCACTCTTCCCTTCTGTGATGCTGCCTCTCTCTGAAGTGTTGTGGCTTCCTATAATCATCTGTGTACCCCCACAGAACACCCAGCACAGAGTCTGGCACCAAGTAGGATCTCAGGAAAGGCCTCTGAATGAATGAATGATGTGGAGGTATCTTTCTTTCAGGTATATTGAAGTCACAAAGAAGTACATTAGAGGGTAGAGGAAGGAAGGAAAGAAGTGTGTCTACGGGGAAGAGCACTGGGCAGGGTGTCTGGGGACCCAGGGCCTCATCTGGGTTCTGCTGCTAAACATGTCTGTGGCCCCGACACATTGCTCACCCTTTTGAGCATCAATTTCCTCGGCTTTATGATCGGCACACTAATTAATACCTGTCCTGCCTACCTCAGAAGCGCTGATTGAATGGAGTGTTTCCTATGAAAGTACACAAAATATTATAAAAATGCTATGACATATGTGGTGCATTTGTCATTGTTTCAAAGGTGTATGTGCTGTGTCCACAGATTATAAATTCCTAGTGATCAGGAACCCAGGATCTCACATCTTCCTCAGAGTTCCAAGGACAGAGAAGAGCTTGGCGGGGGCTCGACACCTTTCTGCCAACCACTAATGATCCCCAGACTTCCAGGACTGTGTCTTGTCATTATGTAAGTAAACCATCAAACAAACGAAAACCTGCAAAACTGTTTTAGTGAAAGGAAGTAAACATGGAAAGGACTCCTTAGCTCCTCTGGGGAAGGGCCACATGCACGGCACATACTATATATAAGATCCTCTTCTGAGCAGTGATGAGAGAAAAAGATTCTTTAAGAAACCCAACCCTGCCATTTCTTAAGCAGTTGAGCACCTGTGGCTTGCCAGGAAGTGTGCTTTTCCTATGTTCTTACAAGTAGCTCTTACAGCAATCCTGTGTGGTAGGTGTTGGAATCCCAGTTTGGCAGTTGAAGAAACTAGGAGAGTGATAGAATTGAAGTAATGTGCCCAGTAAATAACATTGTAGAACCAGCATTCAAATTTGTTTCTTGGCGCAAAGCCCTTGCTTTTCCCCTTATATTATAGGGAGTATGAATCTGGTTTACAATTTAGAAATTTGCACAAGTCCCATTTTTTTTTCTTTAAAAAAGAAAAAGAAAAAAAAAGACATACTGATAGGTGGATTCTTTTAAATGGAACTCTTAGAAATTATCATGTTATGGGGTACCAGTTCCTTGTCATTCTAGTTTTTAATTTTCCATGAAAATTGCTTTGCGTTTATAGCCACTTTGACCTAACACACTTTTCTTCCTCTTTAGTGAATATTGCCAAATATTTGCAACAATCCCCTAGATGTTTTATGCTAACCAAGAACTTGGTTGTTCTTATCATTTTTTAAAATGATTAAATTAAAATATACCCTTGAAGGGTTTAGGACTCTGAAAACATACCGTTTTGTTGGTTGCTGGCCAGGAAATGAATCTGCATGGAAGGAAAGAGGTCAGATTACTATAATTGTGATGACCCCTACATCTCTGTGGACCTAGACATGGGGGTTTGGGCAGCATGCAGCCTGCCTGAAAAAGGCTGTCTGTCCTTGGGCAAGGGAGAAAAGCAGGGCCTGGGGAGAGAAAGTAATGCAGAAAGAGGAAGGAGAAAACGAATTGTCAGGAAAGAAGGGAAGATTGTAATTGTAACTTTAACTGTTTCAAACATTTTGGGAACTACCCAGTGTTTAAGGAAGATGTCCCTGAATTATAAGATTCATGTAACATATCATGAATATGTCATGCAATTTACAAGTATTTTCTGAGCCTTTTGTCAGTGCCTAGGAAAGTTTTCATTCTAGTGGTAGACACACATCATTTATTTATTTTTTTTTCCTCCTGGTCACCCAAGATTAACTGGTATTTAATTGAGTCAGTCAGTCAGCCCACAAACATTTAATGGACATACACTCTATATAAGGTACTGTCCTGGGTACTGAGGAAAGTAAAGATGCACTAAAAATCCCAACCCTGTCCTCTCGTAGCTGCCACTTCTGCCAAGGAACTAATTAACAGTAATGCAAGGTAGGTATCATACAAACATAAAATATGAGGGTGTTAAAGAGGAAAGAGATTATTATTGTAGAGATGTGGTAATACTTCCTGTAGGAGGTGATTTTAAACCAGTGTTCACTTATGTGAATACTAGCAGGAGGCTACATTCTGGGTAAGGAAGATGAGGATTCAGAAAGTGAAGGACATGTGTGAAAACCTATGATTTGACTGCCTGAAGTAAAAGGTGATTGAAAACAGGAGTCAGAGATGAGTAGGGAAAGTCTGGCTGGGGCCAGATTGCAGAGAGCTTTTAATGCCTGATGTAGCACTCAGGGTTTGTTCGGAGAAATGCAATCATTACAAATACTGTAGAATAATGATTTATTACAGCAATTCAACCTTACACGATTGAGAGTGGAGCTGGAGTATTTTTGGGGTCCTGTTGTTGTGTAACAGACCACCCCAAAACTTAGTGGTTAAAAAGACAGCCATTCTACCTGCTCATGACTCTGGTTTGGCTGGGGCTCATCTGGCTGGCTGTTCTGCTGGTCTCATTTGGGATCCTTCATGTGGCTAGGTGGGAAAGTTCAAGATGGCTTTCCTCACATATCTGGCACTTAGCAGGGATGACTGGGAGACTGTGATCTCTCTCTCTCTCTCTCTCTCTCTCTCTCTCTCTCTCTCTCTATCTCTCTCTCTCTCTCAACATACCATTTTCAGTGTGGCTAGTTTGATGCTTTACATAGTGGATCCCAAGAGCAAGCATTCCAGTAGGATAAGCTTCAGTGTTGAAACCCATATCAGGCCTCCACTTGCGTCATACTTGCTAATGTCCAGCTGGTCAAGCCTAGAGTCAGTCAGTGTATGAAGGGACCACACAAAGGCATGGATCCTGAGAGGTGTGCTTCCCCAGCAGCCAACAGAGTAACCATCTACCATGGCAGGCAAAAGGATTATGAATTTTTCTCAGTAGATAATAGGGAGTTATTGAAAAACTTGGAGAGGAAAGTGACATAATTAGATTATTGCTGTAAGAAGATTCATTTGGCAATAATGTTATATAATAGAATGGTGTGGAGACCCATGAGGTAGAAAGACTATTAAGAGACTATTATAAATAGTCGAGGTGAGAAGAAACAAAGGGTGGAACTAGGGCATATGTCAGCCAACTGCTTAGACGCTTTCAGTTGTTGAGGTTCTGAACTCTAATGAGATTGGCAGGTGGAGAATAGAAATGAAAACAAAAATATAGGAATTATCTATACGTAGGGAGAATGGGAATAAAGAAGAGCCAAAGAAAAAGAGTTCAAGAAGACAGGGGTAGACCCACAGAGTGTTATTACAAAAGCCAAGGAAAGAATTTCAGTGAGAAGGAGGTGTTTTAGTTTTCCATTTCTGTCATAACAAATTAGTGGCTTCAACAACACAAAATTTGCATCTTCAGATATGCACATCACAATGTTGGCTTGGGTCTCACCTGGCTAAAATCAAGATGTCATAGTGCCATGTTTGTTTCTGGAGGTTCTAATGGAGAATCTGTTTCCTTGCTTCTTATGCTGACAAAGCTCACTTTCTTATATGACCGAGGTCCCATTTCCTTGCTGGCTGTCTCCTACGAACTTTTCCAGATCCTAGAGGCTTCCTGTATTCCTTGACCCTGGCTGTCTTATTTCATCTTTAGCAATGGTGGCTTGGGTTTATCTCATGCTTTGAATCTCTCTTACCGCTTCTTCTATGACATCTTTCTGACTCTTGGCTTTAAATGGCTCATGTGATTAGGTTATACCTAGACCTAGATAATGCATGAAACTCCCTTTCTCAAGGCCTATAACCCTAATCACATCTGCCAAGTCCCTTTTGCCATATAATGTAACACATACACAACATCCAGGAATTTTAGTAGTTGGGTATTTTGGGAGGATCGTTATTCTGCCTATTGCAGAGGAGAAATTATTATTACGTGAAGCAAAGGCCAAATAGAGTGAGAAATAAGAACTTAGGATTTGGTGATTGGGAGCCCACAGGTGCCCTTTGGGATAAATGCTTCTATGGAGTGATGGGGGCAGAGCTTGCTGATCTTAATGGAGTGTGAAGGTGGGTGGGAAGTGGAAGCAGAGTTATGAAGTAGGCAGAGCTGTGGGGGTTGTTGTGAAAAAGTGCAAAATGCTCAGCACAATAACTTGGAGGTAGCCAGAGCTCACTCAGTACTTATTTACAAATTGCAGACTTTTCTCTCTAGTAGCTTCGTGAGAAGCTAAAGGAAAACAGAAGCACACTTGAAGACTAAGAGGAATCCCTGGAGAAATAGACAGAAATGGAAGATGAAAAGGTAGGTGGAGGAGAGGGTAATTGAAGAATAGCTGTTGAAGGTTACTTGGGAAATGGGGAGGAATGGGCCCAAGTCAAGGTGAAGGGTTAGCCTTAAACCGGAGGAAGAAATCTTTGTACTTAATATAAGAAGGAAGAACAGAATACACAAAAACAGTCATTTAAAAGTGAAAAGAAGAGGCAATGGAGATGATTTTGACAGAGACGTGGCAGTCTTCTTTGAAAGAGGATTGTGCTTATTTGCATATGTCCATGAGGGGGGTGTTCGGGTGGGACCGGGGAGGCAGGAGCTTGAATTGCAAAACTGCCAGCAGCTCACTTTTTCCCCCCTGAAATTGTATTTTTTTTCTGTTCCTCCATCAAGTGCCTGACAGAAGGTAGCCAACTCAGGTCTCCTGTATTTACAACTGTTTTACTCAAAAACCAGGTCAGACTGACTCTTAGTTCTAATTCTAAATTTTTAGGAAAAAATAATTTGACTAGTTCATCTTGGTTCAGATGTCCCCTCTTAATCCAATTCAGCTATGACTAAGTGGAGCCTGTAACTGGGAGCAACTCATGGCCGTCATTTCCCAGAGGAGGTGTTAAGTACCCCATGAGCTGCAGTACTGGTGGGATAGTTTTAACCAGTATAATGAGACCAGTAAGCATGGATGCAGGAGCAGATGAATGGCTGATGGTTGTATTAACAACACTGGTCATGGTTAGATTAATACTGAAGCTGGGGTTTGGGGATTTATACTGAGGGTTTCTATAGATCAGCAAATGGAAGAAAGCATGAAAGGCTGTTTTTAAAAGGACTGTATTAAGTTATATCAAAACACCATTTTTAAGAAAAAACAACAACAACAACAAAAACACCAGGAAAAAAGGAATTTGGAATGAGGAAATGGAAAAAGGAATGCAGCCCATTTCACATTGGTATTATGCCAGCCTGATAACTAACTTCCATGACCAGAGCAGATATTTTTTCACTTGAGGTAGGAAGTATTCACCCAGGACACTCCAAGCAAACTTAGGATGGAGCATTCCAGAAGCCAGGACGAGGCCTGATAAATTCACAAATTCTGAACAGATTAAAATAAGGCCAGGCATTAATGTGGCTTTGCTCAGTGAATTTCCTTCCTTCAATTAACATGATTACTATCATTGTCATTAAATTAAATTATTTCATGTGTGAAAAAACCAATTTTCAGAAATTAAATTGCCTTGTTGAGTGTTTTCTAGGCCAAAGTCATTGAAGAACAGCATTCTGAAGGTGGTACCAAAAAAGCAATCCCAAATACATAAATCTTTCATCCAGGTTATAAACAAGATAATGGAAGGCACATGTACTCTACTCTGTGCAATTACTGTGTTCTATTTTCACGGCGTGTATATCAGAGTCTACATGATATTGAGGGCCCATCATTGTGGGTACACCTGTTATGCTCCTCTGTAGAAACATAGTCGCAAATGCGTCGAGGCCCTCTTAGGAAAGAAGGGCAAGGAAAAAGCTCTCATTTTTAGAAGTAATACCACTTAAATATTTATGATGAGTTTCAAATCACTGAGAATATTAGTTTTTAATGAGAACATCAATAGGCCCATAGCTAGAATGAGGTGAAAGCCAGTACTAGTTTTCTAATGCATCAGCTTAAATGGTCCTACTGACACAAGCCCACACTCAACTTTCTTTTTTATGCATTACTAAGAAAAAGAAATAAATCTCAGCATGAGGTTTGCTGGAGCAAAATAGTTCACCTCAGTGGTGTCTCATCTTAAATTTCATTCTCTCCCTGATAGTCGGCTGTATTAACACATACTGATTACCTTTGACTACAAAGTCAAAAATTTAATAGATTTCAATTCTTTTTATAGAAAATTTCTCAAGTGGATATTTTTCATGCCTAACACTTTACCCTCAATTGCTAAAGACATTGCTTAACAGTGTTATAATCATGTACGAATTCAAAGCCAACTTAAGATCAAATATTCATTTGGTTATAGGTATGTTGTTAAGGATACATAGTTTGCCTTCAGTTGATAAGATTTCTCCTTAGAGTCTTGTCCATTATTTCTTCTTTTCATAATGACTTAAAATTTCATTTGAAGAAGCCCATACAATTAATGCTTCTTAAAAATGAGAACATTATGCTTTCTCCTCTTCTAATATTTTCTAGAGCAGTTCCATCCAATAGAACTTCCTGTGATGAGGGATATGTTCTGTGTGTATGCTTGTCCAACACAGCCACGAGCCACATATGGCTACTAAGCACTTGAAATGTGACTAGTCCAAGAAACTGAATTTTCAGCTTTATTTAAATTTGATTAAACAGCCACATTTGGCTGTTTAGCACTTGAGATGTGGTTAGTGTGACTGAAGAACTAAATTTTAAATTTTATTTCATTTAAATTTAAAAAGCCTCATGTAGTGCTTGCCTTCCATATTGGACAGAGCCAATGTAGAATATTTTCATCACTGCAGGAACTTCTGTTGGGCATTTCAGCTCTAGAGATTATAAAATTCAAGAGCAAGGAGCAGGAGCCAGTCGTTTCTGTAGCGCGCTGCTCCTGATGTTGTATGGGGAACGCACTTGCACACATACTGCCTGCTTGATCAACTTCTTAATAGGAAAGGCTACATTTTGAAGGGCCTATTTTTCATTTCTGGCCTTTGACTCATTATAAAATATACCTGTAGCTCTTGTAGCTCTTTGCTGCTTTGGGGTTACTGTATTTCTGTTTCTTAATTCTTAGCCAACTATTGGAGCTAGTTGCAACCACACGGTATGATGCCTTGGCTGGTTTGCTCTGTCACGCTCCTGGTAGATGTAGGTAACTAAGTGAAAACAAGTAAGCAAACAAAATGCCTAGCACAACAAGTATAATATTTTAATCAGAGTACATAATTCAGAATACGGTTTAAAGAAAATCAAATATTTAGATACAGTGGGGTACCTGCGAGTGCACGTTATATTTAATGGATCAGTGCATCATTTAATTCTAGTTTTTTCCAGAGCATGGTAATTAGGACAAAATCTCCCTGAAATGGCATGGGTTTCACATTGTTTGTGTACTTTGGGTTTTTAAGAAAGCTTGGTATTCAAGGTTCCTGCAGACAGTCTGATTGGCCTGTTTTTTTGTTTTTGTTTTTGTTTTTTCTTTCCCAGCACATAGGGTTTTCTCTCTGAGGATGGTTGAAATGTAGTTGAAACTCCCCACATGGAGAGAGGAGTTTAAAAGAAATGATAGGAAATCATTGCCCTCTGCTATAGCTATGTGGACCTGTAGATCAGATTCAATCACTGTTCTACTTTATAATTGTGCTATGTACTGTAAAACTGTATTGAAAAATTAACATCTGTGGGGAAAGGATATGGGTCTTTTAAAAAGAGGTCATAATAGATCTGAGATCATGCTCAGGAAGTTCAAGTTTATCAAAGGAGGCCAGTGAGAGTAGCTCAGTATATCCAGTGGTCTGGAGCAAGGGCTTTAGAGTCAGAAGGTCTATTTGAATTTGAATTCCAGATTACTAAGGTTGTGGCCTTGGATAAATTATTTTTTTGTTTCCATGCCTTAGTTTGGTCATCAATAAAATTATATTAGCAATACCTATCTTAATAGGGTCATGTGGCAATTAAAAGACTTACAGGGCCGGCCGAGTGGCGCGATGGTTAAGAATTCGCTTGGGATGCCAGAGGGCCCCGGTTCGGATCCCACATATGAGGGCCAGTGACACTGCCCTCTACAGCTAAGATGCTGAACAACAGCTCAACCTGGAGCTGGGCTGCCCTGAGTCGCCGGCGACGGCGTGGGCTGCAGTCCCTGTGGCAGTGGATTGCCATGGGCTACCATGTGTGGCCAGCAGCCAGCGTGAGCGGCCAGCAGCCGCAGTGAGCGGCCGTCCAGAAGCCGGCGACTGATCTGCCTCGCCAGAGAAGAGCGCAATGATGGTGCCAACTTGAACCAGTGAAGCAACATCCTCCACAACTAGATTGAAAAACAAAAAAAACAACAACAGCAACTTGTCTGTTCCCCTTCCTCCAATTCCCCAGCACTGTTCCCATCCCCCCAATTCCCCAATAAAAAAAAAAAAAAAAGACTTACAGTCAGTGCTCAAAAAAATCCCTATTTATTATTGCTACTATATATTCTTGTTATTGTTATTATTATTCCAGCTATACTTGACAAGGAGTGGAGAATCTTAGAGCGCATGAATTAGACTGAGTCAGAGAAACCCTCAACTAAGAATGAACAGTTAGGCTGTTTAACACAGACTAGAGAAATCATGTTACTGCAATAAGCAAAGGGGAAAGAATCTGTAGAATGCTTTTCATGGAAGAAATATTTCTATGCATCGCGTTCATGTCTTCCAAGTGATTTGTCAGTATAATTCTCTTTGTAGTGGAAAGCCTTCCCACTGCGCATCCTTTCTGTAGATGCCCAATCTCTTCTGTTCTCCTTTTCCTTCCCCCCTCACTTTATTTTCTTGGGATTGAGCTGAAGGGCTCTTCTGTAAATCATGAGGTGGAAGCACGCAGACGACTTATGGCACTGAGGGAGAATGAAAGTCAAGACAGGGACACAGGTTATTGCCTGGCTTTCTGTTTTCTGAATCTCTTTATTCTTCATAACCAGGGTGCAAGAACACATCAGGCATCTGGACTTACCTCCAGTTCCAGGCATAGGAAATGTGGAAGTCCCGCCAGACCTATACTGTGGGACCCATATGGAGGCCCTAACCATCCCGCTAATCTGACCCTTGTTATATGCCTCCATTTTGGAAATGTAAATTTCCGGTTTGTTGGTTTTAACCTAGTTCTTCTCAGCTTCCTTAATTGGAGCTTTTGCTTAGATTTCTGGAATTCCTGACATGAGGCCTTCTTCCAGAAATTTAGTGACTGGGGTCCACCTACATTTTGATTACCACTTTCCCATCTGGACTTCTAAATATAGCCCACCCTAAATTTCCTATCACTTTTTTCCCATTTCATACTGGAACCTCCTGTACCCCTCATGTTGGGGACCAATATTCATTGCTTCAGCTCTGACAGGACATTGCTATCTATAGTCCCTAAACATTATGCTTTATGGGAGGTATTTTCCTCAGGTCTGCCCCCTGGTGAGGAAGAGTCAGTCTGATTCCCTTCCTCCAGCTCATCTGATCCACTGGCTATGTGTGCCCTACCCATGCCTTGCTCAGGATATCTGACCAAAGACCCTCAAAACTATACATATTTTTTTCATTCATAGTTCATTCATATTGTGCACCCACTTTAGCTATTCTAGACCCAGGAGATACCGCAGAGAGCAAAACAAAGTCCCTACCCTCATAAAGCTCAAACGAAACCATATCCAACATTGTGAGGGCGTGTATGTGTGTGTGTGTGTGTGTGTGTGTGTGTGTGTGTGTGATAGATAGATAGANGAGAGAGAGAGAGAGAGAGAGAGAGAGAGAGAGAGAGAGAGAGAGAGAGAGAGAGAGAGATTTGATTTGGAATTTTCTGCCATTGTTGTGTGCTTTCTAACTTGTACTGATTTTTGCAATGGATATAATCAACTTAAAATGTAATATTTAATAACTATAGGAATTCATGTTTGCAACTATCCTATATTATTTATAACATACCACTTTATTATTGTAGTTACCAAGTTCAGCTACCTAGTGTGTTTGGCAGCAATGCAGCATTCTGGCTGACTATTTATTTACAGTCTGATTGGTTTAAATGTCACTCACTGAGCTATGCACATTCAAAAGATGGAAATTTTCTCTCTTGTGGTGAAGTAATAGTGCCTTTTAAAAAAATATTGCATAATAGTTGCTATGTGTTTTAGGTTAATACTAATACTACCAGTTTGGAGATTCTGTATATCAAATGCAGTAAAGTAATGCTTTATCCCACCCACAAAAGGGTGAACACACATGTACTTATGTTGTACATTATATGCAAACCACTCATGCATTAGCATCTTCACATTAGATTATAGAGTGTTCTGCAGGAACCCCTTCTTTTATTCAAATAGGACTGGCAGGCGGAAACCTCAGCTAATGCCTGTATTTCAATGGTACCTAAAATAATTGATTTGAAATTCATTTTCAAGTTAACCTTTGTTTTCCCTTATATCAGCCAACTGTGTAATCTTCGTTTTGCGGATTCATCACCATCGGGATGGAGGTGTCTGTGTTACACCAGTTGGCACATAGGTGCTCATGTGTTCACTAGCTCTTGATTGTCTTCATTTAAATAGAATCCATGCATCATACTGTTTTGTAAATTGTGGTAAGATACACATAGCAAAATTTACCATCTTCATCATTCTTAAGTGTACAGTTCAGTGCCTTTTAAGCACATGCACACTTTTGTGCTACCATCCACAGCACCATTCATCCACAGAATTCTTTTCAACTTGCAAAACTGGAACTCTGTATCCATGAAGCAATAATTCCCCATTTCCTCTTACCCTCAGTCTCTGGCAACCACCATTCTGCTTTCTGTCTCTATGAATTTGACTGCTGTAGGCACCTTATATGAATGGAATCATACAGTGTGTGTCCTTTAGTAACTGCCTTAGTTCACTTAGCAGAATGTCCTAAAGCGTCATCCATGGTGTAGCATGTGTCAGAATTTCCTTTCTTTTTAAAGCTGAATAATATTTCATTGTACGTATATACCACATTTTGTTCATCCATCCATTTGTCAATGGGCACTTAAATTAGGTTCCACTTTTTTGTCTACTGGGAATGATGCTGCTATGAACATGGGTGTACAAATACCTCTTCAAGTTCCTGATTTCAGTTCTTTGGAGTAGATTCCTAGAAGTAAAATTGCTGGGTCATATGGTGTCAATGTTTAATTTTTTGAGAAACCACCATACTGTTTTCCACAGCAACTGTACCATTTCACATTCCCACTGACTTGTCATTGTTTTTTTGTTTTGTTTTGATAGTAGCCATCCTAATGAGTATGAGGTGGTATCTCATTGTGGTTTTGATTTGCATTTCTCTACATTAGCGATGTTGAACATCTTCTCATGTGCTTTTGGCCATTTGTATACCTTCCTTGAAGAAATGTCTATTCAAGCCCTTTTTTAATTGGGAATTTTGTTGTTGTAGTTGACTTGTAGGAGTTCTTTATATATTTTGGATATTAACACCTTATCCAATATATGACTTGCAAATATTTTCTCCTTGTTTGTAAATTGCCTTTTCATTCTGTTGATTCTGTCATTGGATTCACAGAAGTTTTAAATTTTGATATAGTCCATTTTATCTATTTCTATGTTGGCTGTGCTTTTGGTGTCATATTCAAGAAATCATTGCTAAATCCAATGTTGTAAAGCTTTACCCCTATGTTTTCATCTCAGAGTTTTATAATTTTAGCTCTTACATCTAGGGTTTTGATCCATTGTGAATTAATTTTTGCATATGGTGTAAGTTAAGGTCCAACTTTATTCTTTTGTATGTGGATATTCAGTTTCACCAGCATCATTTGTTGAATAGACTATCCTTTCCCTATTGAATGGTCTTGGAAACCTTGTCAAAATCATATAGCCATATATGTGAGAGTTTATTTCTGGGCTCTCTATTCTATTTCATGGGTCTATATGTCTGTCTTTATTCTAGTACCACACTGTTTTGATTACTGTAATTTTGTAGTAAGTTTTGAAATCAGGACATGTGAGACTTCCAACTTTTTCAATATTGTTTTGGCTATTTGGTATCACTTTAGATTCCATATGAGTTTTAGGGTGGATTTTTCTATCTGCAAAAAACATTAACAGGGTTTTGATAGAGAAGGCATTGAATTTCTATAGATCCCTTTGGGTATTATTGACATCTTAATGATATTAAATCTTCCAATCCATGAACATGGGATATCTTTTCACTTAATTGTGTTTTCAGTTTCTTAAAACAACATTTTGTAATTATTAGTGTAGAAGTTTTTGGCCTCCTTGGTTAAATTTATTTGTAAGTATTTTATGCTTTTTGATGCTATCATGAATGGGATTTAAAAAAATATTTGTTTTAGGAATGTTCATTGCTAGATTATAGTAACACAATTGATTTTTTGCATGTTGATTTGATATCTTGTAACTTTGTTGAATTTATTAATTATAACAGTTTTGTGGAATCTTTAGGATTTTCTACATATAAGATCATGTCATCTATGATCAGAGATAATTTTACTTCTTAATTTTCTGATTTGGATGCCTTTTACTTATTTTCTTGCCTAATTGCTTTGACTATGACTTCCAGTATTATGCTAAATAGAAGTGGTAAAAGCAGCTATCCTTGTTTTGCTTCTGATCTTGGACAAAAAGATTTCAATCTTTCACCATTGATTATGATGTTGGCTGTGAGGTTTTCATATTTGGACTTTATTATTTGAAGTAGTTTCCTTCTATTCCAAGTTTGTTGAGTGTTTTTATCTTGAAAGGTTGTTGAATTTTGTGAAATGCTTTTTTGCATCTGTTGAGATGGTCACGTGGTTATTTTACATAATGCTGTTTATGTAGTATATTACATTGGTTGATTTTTACATTTTGAACCATATTTGCATTGAAGGAATAAATCCCACTTGGTCATGGTGTATAATCCTTTCAGTGTGTTATTAAATTCTGTTTGTTCGTATTTGTTGAGGAATCACAGTGTTTTGATATGGGAGACTCCTCTTGTATAAGGGGGAAACTAAGACTTTGAGAAAGAGGTGATCTGTCCAAAGTCATGTATCTGGATATTATTGTCAAAGTTGGGTCTACAACCCAAGATTTCTGAATACTCTGTGTTTTTAATTGGTTTGAGTTTTGAATAAATCAGCAGGCTGCTTTTAATCTGTAGAAATCTGCGGTTCTTGCCTTGTTGACACATTTAAATCACCTAGGGAGCAAATACTTAGACCTGGATTCCACTCCCAGAGATCCTGATTTTCTGATTTAATTGGTTTTGGGATGGGGAGGAGTACCCAGGCAATAATGAAATTTGGGGGTAGGGACAAGACTCTCATTTTTTTATTTAAAATTTTTTAAAGTAGACTTTATTTTTTAGAAAAGTTTTAGGTTCACAACAAAATTTAGAGAAAATTACAGAGATTTCACATATACTCTGTCCACACTCATGCACAACCTCCCCCATTATCAACATTCCCACCAGAGTGGTGCATTTGTTACAACTGATGAACCTACATTACACATCATTATCACCCAAAGTCCATAGTTTACATTAGGGTTCACTCTTGGTGCTGTACATTCTATGGATTTGGACAAATGTATAATGACATGTATCCACCATTGTGGTATGGAACAGAGTAGTTTCACTGCATTAGCAAGCCACTGTGCTCCACCGATTCCTCTTTCCCTTCCTGTTAACTCTGGCAATCACTGATCTCTTTACTTTTTACTGATGTATTACAGTTTACTTATCCATTCACCTCCTGAAGGACATCTTGGTTACTTCCAAATTTTGACAATAATGAATAAAGTTGCCATAAACATCAATGGGCAGGTTTTTGTGTGGACATAAGTTTTTATCCGTTGGGTAAATGGCAGCAATATTTTAATGTGTGAGCGGGGTTAAGCACCTCTGGCATAGACATGGTAACTGTGGAGAAGGGCCTGGGTATTGTACTCATAAATCAGAGGTAGATCAGTAACGTGGAGCCACACCACCTTTAGTTATCAAAGGCAGCTTTGAGGCTTATTGTTGCAGAGAGGTAGCATGGAGATGGCTGTGAGCATCGCAGACATTTTGTCTGTCAAACTGGAAGGAACCTAGGCCAAGATTTTTATCAGATAAGAAAAGTAAGACACCATCATGTGGGAATAAATGGATGGATGCATTTTAATGACAGAGCAGTCTTCTTGGCCAAGTATGTTATTATCACATAACAGAGAAAATTAATTAGTGCTGATAAGAGGACAACACAAAAGGCAGCAAACTTTCTGTTTCCATATTGAGAGAAATCCAAGCTTGCTGGCTAATACCTATGAGGGAAATTGTCAGGGAGAAATTGGGGCAACCAAACCTACGTTTCTGCATTAGTTTCTCCAAAAGCTCCTGCAGTCTTTAATCCCCTACAGGGTTTTCCTAAGATGCCTTACAGAATTGACTCAAAGAAATCGTTCTGAAACCATGACCCTATCAAAGGAGTATCTGCACCTGCTGATTTATTTTAGCAGGGATTTTAAAAAAGATGAAAACTTCATACTTTATGATAGGCCATATTAAATAAAACTTTATTTTATGGGCTGCTGTGCTGCCTTGTTTAATTGATTTATATACACTATAGAAAGCTTTATGTCATATAGTGTAACAGGTGTAACATTTATAATTGATTAAATATCATGCTTGTGACCATTCATATAAAGAAGTCGGGCACCAGACCTTGGTTAAGAATAGAAACCAATTTTATATGATTGCTTTTATGAGAAAATAAGATTTAACTTATTTCTCTTAGGCTTATAGGATCTGATTCAGTAAGCAACCTGGAAAACAACCTAGTAAAACTGTTGTGAAATCCCTTTCCTGCTTTGTACAAGGGAGTGGACAAGCTGTATACATAACACCATAACATGACCTGACTATGCTTACAATGCTTATGAAGGCCAATGAAGTCTCGAGTCTCGCATTTGAGTAGTAAATTCAGTAGCAAGTATAAACTGAGAATCTTTTATGAATGATATTTTGGGAAGATAGAGATAATGGTGCTTCTAATCTAAAAAGACAGAAAATATATTTTATTATAATATGAGTGAAAACATGATTAACATCATAGGAGAAATATAACTGAAGTTTAGATTTTAAGGGACTTTAGTGTATTTTCTTTTTAAAGATTTTATTGGGGAGTTGGGGGAGGGGAACAGCATTGGGGAATCAGGGAAGGGGGACAGACAAGTTGTTATCCTTTTTTGTTCTTCAGTCTAGTTGTGGAGGACGTCGCTTCACTGGCCCATGTTGGTATTATCATTGCGCTCTTCCCGAGTGAGGCAGATGGGTCACCGGCCACTGGATGGCTGCTCACAGTGGCTCTTGGCAGCTCACGCCAGCTGCCAGCCACTCACGGTAGCTTATGGCAGCCCACTGCAGCTCTACTGTAGCCTACACCATCACCAGCGACTCACGGCAGCCCAGCTCCAGGTCGAGCTGTTGTTCAGCATCTTAGCTGTAGAGGACGCAGAATCACTGGCCCTAATGTGGGATCCGAACTGGGGCCCTGATGCTCAGAGCTGGCGTCCCAAGCCAACTCTTAACCAACGCGCAACTTAGCCAGCCCTAGTGTATTATTTTTGATTGGCTTCCTAGAAGAGACAGTATAGAATAAGTTAGGCTTTGAAAGATTTGAGTGGTTTGAGATGGGCAGGACATTCCAGGCTGAGAAAATGGCATGAGGAAAGGAGGTGGTGGTAAAGGATAAATTGAGTTTGGGGAACAGTGAGGAACACCATTTGCTAGATAGAACATAGAGTGCAGGTGGGCCAGTAAAGGATATATGTTTAGAAAAATAGAGCTGTGGATAACTAGATTCAAGCTATAGGAAGGTTGAGGAGGGGCCAGCATGTGAGGCAGATTTGTAGGAAAAGACAGGCTGGCCGCAGAGGGGTAGCATTTAGTTAGAAAGTCATGAATGGGAGGAGAACAGAGAAGCATGGATAGCGGACTGCTTGCAGAACCGGAGCATCAGTTAGCCAGCTGTTTCTGTCATCTGGAAGGTGTGTGCTGTGACTGGCAGCAAAGGAGGCTTTGAACCCTGGCAGGGTGAATGCCCCATGCAGGGCGTCAGCTCCTGAGGAGGCTGTTCCTCAGCACATCGACATTCTCAGATGAGCACGAAGAAGGGGAACCTTCCCTTTGAATATGAACTCTTTGAGACTGGTCTGTGCCACAAAGGATTGCTTCTCAGAGCAGCCTAGGAAGAGTGGGCATCTGCCAACTGTAAATAGAGCTCAGGCCTTAAAAAGCTCCAGGTTACTGCAAAGGCTGTCCCCATGATGCCTGCATTGAGTTTAATGGACCCTGAGAGCCTTTCCAGCTCTAGATGAGATGGCACAAAATCAATATGGGGTCCAGCCTGCTTTCTAAACGAGGTATCAAGTGGGGAGCTTTGTGACCCAAAATGTCCTCATTACTTGCATTGACTCACTAGGCATTTCCGGGTAACTTGCTTATTATTGAAACTCTCATTTCAGGTGGAGAAGATCATTCCCGGACAATGAGGCCTTTCACAGTGGGCTCTTTTGGGGATCTTGACTCAGCCTTCTTCCTGTGGAAAGTTCTGGGTTGTTTGCCGTTTCGTAAAACTAAGTCCCCCGCACCAGCCTTTGTACTCTTCTCACCAGCTGTTTTCACTTCCAACGTGGATCACTCCAAATGCCTATCGAAAAGTTCAGGTAAAAAAAAAATTCATGGGGTTGTGTGACTATTCTTGATTTCCTCCAGCTTATTTTCCAGTTTATTTTTTCCTTCCAAGGTAGGCCTACTGACCTCCCAGGGCTTAGAAGTGAGAAGTCTTCCCGCTACACTTGTCTCCCAAGAATGCTGGCTGGAGCCAGGCTCATCCCTGATTATCATGGAAAATAAATCCTCTAGCTGACAGGGAATGAAAAATCCAAAGACAGCTCTGAAAACAGCAGAGCGGTTGTAGAGGGTTCTCAAGGGCAGCAGCTATTTCTTCAGTAGAAACGAAGGGACCGTAGTTTTAATAGGGGCTGCAGATATGTCCTAGGTTCCATATGTTCACCGTACCTGCTGTCTCTGCAGGATAGTGTCACACAGAGGGGAAGCAGGAAGCTAGGGATCGTCTCATGTTCTAGAAGAGCAATGGAAGAGCTTCCCATCTCCTCTCAAATTTCAGCAATCCTTAAGTATCTTAGCTTTATGAGAAGCACCTATAGCGTGGAAAGTACTGGTATATTACAAACTATCCCTCATGCAGAGCAAGAGACATGGGCTTACAGTGCAGATGAGGCGCTTTGATAATATAATGCATCTTTTTTAAAAAAGTAATTTTTGTTGAGGTATAATTGGCATATTATTATGTATCTTTTAGTGACAAAGGTTATTAGACCCTAGGATGAGTTAATGAGTAGAGTAAGGAATCTCTTGAAGGAGTGTTTGTCCAAGCACCTCAGACAAATGAAAAGCCACCCTAATATCCACTTTTTAAAATTCATGGATATATACCAGGGCTGGTAAACTATTACCCTCAGGTCAGCTGCCTTTTTTATATATAAAGTTTTATTGGAACACAGCCATGCCCATTTCTTATGCATTGTCCATGACTGCTCTGATGCTACAATGGCAGAGCTAAGTAATTGAGACAGAGAATGTATGGCCCACAAGCCCAATACCGTGTTTCCCCAAAAATAAGACCTAACTGGGAAATTAGCCCTAGGATGATTTTCAGGGTGCTTGTAATATAAGCCCTACCCCCAAAAAAGCCCTAGTTAAAATCGTCAGCCAGACATGACTATATTTGAATAAATGTATATTTTTGTACACGAATAAAATGCGTCTTTTGGAGCAAAAATTAATATAAGACCTGGTCTTATTTTCGGGGAAACACAGTACATACAATTATCCTTGGTAATAGTTGTAGAACTAGCTTGCATTGTGTAATACCTTACAGTTTTCTAAGGACTTTCACCCCCCACCCTGTGAGATAGGTGGAGAAAACATTATCCCTATTTTACAGATAAGGAAACTGAGTCCCAAAGAGACTTTCCCAATGCTATGTAGCTACTAACTGGTGAAGAATCAATGATGTCTAGAGATCTTCAGAGGCCCTAAAGGCTGAAGGGATAATGGTGCATTAGGATGGGTGCAACTATTGACCGCGATTCCTCTCTCCCTGTAGCTACATCCTTTGCCATGTGTCTTTGCAGTTTGCCTCTCAAAAGGTGGAGTATGTTTCTGTTACTTGAATTTGGACTTGGCTCTTTGACTCGCTTTGTCCAATGAGATTTTAGTAGACAAGATTCTAGCAGAGACTTGAAATGTGCTTGCACACCGGGACTTACCTTCTCTTGCGCTTTTGTCAACACCAAGAGTAGAACATGCCCGAGCTAGCCTGATGGTGCAAAGAAGAGTAGCAGAGCCATCTGGCTGCCTCTCAGCCCCACTCTGAGAAGCTGAGCTGCTCCAGCCACTCTGGTCTGAAGCAGAGCTGTCTAGCCGAGTCCAACCTAGAAGAGACAATGCCCAGCTGACTTATACATCACTGATGTTTTAAGTTACTGAGTTTGGGGATGGATTGTTGCGCAGTATTTTTGCCGCAATGCCTAAATCCACAGCACATCCAACTGTTACGTAAGTATGAGAAACTATTCTAGTTTCCCATGCTGGTTATTGTGATTATTATTATTATTTTTGAAATAGCAAATATTACATTATATCAAAAACTTTTATTTTTTGCTGTTTTTCTGTTTTTCTGGGTAACTTGCTGCTCCCTAAAGTCTGCCAGTTGGGTAATGCAGGATAGCTCCATTGTCCTCTCTAGGCATAAATGAGAGATTTAATAGCTCTGGTTATACAGTCACAAGAAAAGGCTCATAAGAGAGCCACAAGTCCCTAGAAAGCAGCCTGTGGGTGCTGCAGCCTCCAGCTGATTTTCAGGACAGATTTGCACACTTGTTTCCTTAGTGAGGGTCTGTCTGTTGTTTGCCAGACCAGAGGCAGAGAGACTGCTTGGACACCTCCTGTGCAAAAGCAGATTCTGATTGGGGCATTTTGTATTAGTACCGTTCCTTTTATTTCTAAGGATCAATAGAGCCTAGCAAGCCAGGGGATGCAGAAATCCCCCAGCTTGCAAATACACTCATTTCCTCAGCTTTCTTTTGCTTTCACTCCCTACTCTTCAATCCTTTCTGTTCTTGTTACTTTTTATCCCACAGCATGAAACCCTCCAAGGATTGAAAGAAGGGTTTTCTTGGCATGCAGTCAATTCAGACAGTGAGTGCAGGATCTTGGAGAGTAATCAGGGAGTACCGGGGGCCTTGGAGCGTTTGCAAAGCAGAAGCACAAGTTGCCCACCCCTCCCTCTCCCACAAGCCCCTTCTGTGCTCTCCTGGGATCCTGCAGAAGTCCAACTCATTCATCAACATGTCTTTCTCTCTTTAAAAAATAAATCAACAAAACAGGAGAGAGCTTTAGAAAGCCTTTGTAAAAACTACTTAAAGAAACAGGCTCTTTTTATTCCAGTCATATGCTCTGGAAAGTAAGCACCTGTCTACACACTTCATTATTTAGATAACTCAAGCCCAAACCACGTTTTGACATGAAGTATTCAAATAATTTCAGGTCAAAGCACTATATTTGGATGCAAGGGGGTCCTAGATAAATCATATGGCATATATAGCGTGTGATATAGCAAGCACTTCCTTGAATGGGAAAAATTGGGCTGTTGCTGCTGCCTCCAAGACTCAATTATGGAAACTTGTCTAGTTTTAGTTAGTTAAAGGGATGGGGGTGGCTGTGTTACCCTTGAATCAAGTGGTTAATGAGAGAGTCTTCTCTCTGCAGTTGATAGATCTAAGCTAGCTAAGGGCAGTTTAGTAAGTGATTCCCCTCGGTCCCAGTTCTGACCCATTTCTTATCTGCGTATAACACACAAAGGTTAGAGTCAGGGCAACAACCATGGGTAACCTGATCTCTAGTTCTCCCTCTAGAAGTTGGGGCACCCAGTCCTTTTCCACTGGTCCTGTATTTATGCATGCTGACTTAAAATGTAAACCCTGAAGCCATATGCCTTCTGGAAACAGTAACGTTTTTCCACTGATAGCATGTGACATCCTTGTTAACTCTACGGCTGCTGCTACTTCTGCTGTTGCTATGATGGAGCAGGTGTCTTCTCACTTTTGAGTAAGGAGAGCTTTTCAGGTCGCACTGGGAGAGGCTTGGTGGGATATGGCACAATAGGGACTGTGTGTAGCCACCAAAACTTCTACAGCTGAGGACCAGCTTAAAGAATACGTGGTTTGAGATAACTCCCCACAGTAGTATTCAAGATAGGCTGGAACAAGATAGAGAGGGTGTCTAGAGGGCAGTTATTGCAATTCAGGTCGATGTTTCCCAGGGTGGATTTCAGGTAATGCTGCAACCATCATCAGATAGTTTATCTTGCCCTTGGAGATTCGCAGTGCACAGGAACACTTTAAAATCTCTGAGAAGCTCTGCAGCAAACACACGAAGCTATGTTTAACGCAATGTTTCCCAGACATAACTGACTGCAGAACCACTATTATGTGTATAGCACCTATTAGTGTGGCGGTAGTTCTGGACAGAGGACGAGAAGAAAGGCATGGGGTCAAGAGGAGAAAGCGAAGAGTCCTAAGGTCCAAAAACCTATGTGGTCTCAAGTCTGCGAAGGAAGAGAACGGGGCAAATAATGGCAGTAATAGAGGGAATTGAGATAGTCAAGGTGAATTCAAATTTTGACATGTTGGAGTTTTGATCAGGACATGAGTGACTGAATAAGCTCCAGATTTTAGTCTTTTATATCCACTTCATTAATCCAAATTAAAAATAACAAACCAGGGCCCAGACCCAATTTATTCAGAGGTTCATAATATCGCTTGGACAGGAAAGACTCCCTATGGAATATTTTAATTGACTCAGCCAAAATTTCTACTCTACTATATTTTATTCCATTTCCAATTTAGAAGTCTGCCAGAATCATAGTAAGTCAAATATTATAATTAAAAAGAGAGAGAGAATTGCCAGTCTTCCCCTCAGCTGGGACAGATGAGATATTGGATATTTTTAACTTCAACTGAAAAGGCTTTACTTACCCACTCCACTCCTACGATCTCTGGGTCACTCCTGCCTGAGACAGTTACACACTCACTCTAGGTGGTGTCTGTCCACCATCACCCTTATCACGGTTATTCTGTTGTTGTTTTTTTGTTTTTTTTTCTAAAGAGGGCTTAGCTCTAAGTGGCCCATGCGGAGATCGAGCCGGCAGCCTTGCCGTTCAGAGGGCACGCTCTAACTAACTGAGCCACCGCATAGCCTTATCATATAAGAATACCTTATCATAGGTATTCTTAGTTTGCAGAACCTGCCAGAGGAAGTGGCAGAGTCCTCTAGCCCCTGCATAGGACACGCCTCATTTGCCCCTACCTCAGAGAGGGTCCTTGTTGCTGTCCAGGAATTCTTTCTTATTTCTGTTGGGGACCATTCTAGATTTCTCCTCGTGTTCCAGGCCCACTCCAATAGGCAATCCCATGTCTACTCCATTGAGAAGACCAAGCTCATCAAACCTAAAGTCCCCGTATCCACCTAGATTCCTTCCTTCACACATATTTGCCTCTACAAACACCTTTTAATCTTTCCCTCTGGTTTCAGACGTCATGACCTTGTTCCCATCATTCCCTTCTAGTAGTTTCCATTTCTACTTTTCCATACAGTCCTTCCCCTGGGCCTTCTTATGGGTGAGCTCCCTCCTGTGTGACTTTGAGCAAGTTACTTCACTGCTTTCAGCTTCAGTTTTCATAGCAACTCTTCTCTTGAAGTATGCTCTAAGAATTGAGTGGTAATGTATACAAGTATCCGACACAGTGTCTGAGACATACAAAACATGGATAAGTATTCTTGTGCTTAGTACTTCCATCTTCATTTTTTTTAATTCAGCTTTATTGGGTGGGGCATACTTTACATAAAATAAAATGTACAAATATGAAGTGTACAGTTTGATGAAGTTTTGTTATATTCATCGATGTAGCCTTCACCCCAATCAAAATAGAATGCTGCCATCACTCCAGAGAGCACTTTCAGGCCCCTTTGCAATCAGTTCTCTGTATCCCAGATCTAGACAAAAACTGATCTGACCCCTATCACTTTAGATTTGTTTTACATGGCCTAGAATTTCACATAACTGGAGTTATTCAGTATGTATTTTCTTGTGTCTGGTTTCTGTTGCTTGGCACAATTAAAAAAAATTCCATGTTGTTGAATGTAGCAGTTGTTCATTCCTTTTATTGCTGAGTATTTCGTTGTATTAATATACATAATTTGTTTTTGAATGAATATACATAATTTAACCTTTCAGCTTGGATGGACATTTGGGGTGTCTAGCTTTTTTTTTTTTATTGACAATAAAGCTGTTATGAAAAGTCATCTATAAGAGTTTTCATGGACAAATATATATTTTTTCTTCTTGGACAAATACCTAAGAATGGAATTATTGGGTCATATCATTAGTGTATGTTTCACTTTTTAAGAAATTGCCAAACTGTCTTCTAAAGTGCCTGTGTTATTTTACACAGCACACAGCAAAGCACGAAAGTTCCAGTTGTTACACACCATGTTACACTTGGTATTATCCATTTTAACTTAAACTCTCCCAATGACATGGTATCTCACTGTGGTCTTCATATGCATTTCCCTGGTGACTAGTGATGTTGAGCCTCTCTTCCTGCATTTACTGTCCATTTGTGTATCTTTTGTGAAGTATCTGATAAATATCTCCCCCATTTCCATAAATTGGCTGCTTGTATTATTATTATTGATGAGTTAGAAGAGTTTCCTTTAATATGTTGTGACACAAATCCTTTGTTAGATATATGTATTACAAATATTTTCTCCAAGTCAGAGACTTGCCTTTTCAGGTCTTAATGGTACCTTTTGAAATACTGAAGTTTTTAATTTGGATGAAGTTCAATTTATCTTTTTCATTTTCTTTTTTGGTTAGCGATATTAGTGTCCCATCTAAGAAATCTTCACATATGCCTAAAATGTGAAGATTTGCTCACTTATTTTCTAGAAATATTATAGTTTTTGATTTTATGTTTATGATGTTTTAAATTACTTTTATACTTTTTGAAAGAATGGAGTTTAGTTTTATTTGTCCCCTCATTTATTCTATTTGTTTACATTTATTCCAACATCATCTGTTGAAAAGAATCTTCCCTTGGAGGCTTTGTCAAAAGTCACTTAAAAATCTGTATGTATGTGTGTTGTACTATGCTCCTGGAGAGTCTATTCTGTTCCACTGATCTCTATGTCTATATGTTGGTACTACATCATTTTGATTACTGTAGCTTTATAGTAAGTCTTAGAAATTAGGTGGTGTATGTCCTCCAATTTTGATCTTTTATAAGATTGTTTAGGCTATTCTAGGACCTTTATGTTTCCATATAAATTTTCAAGTCAGTTTGCTAATTTCTACAAAAATGCCTAATAGGGTTTTGATTAGAATTGAATTGAATCTATAAATCAATTTGAGAAAAGTGGAATCTTGAGTCCTTCAGTGCATGAATGTGTTATGTTTCTATTTATTTAAATTTTATTTAATTTTTTTCTCAGAAATATTTTGTAGTTTTCAGAATCAAGGTTTTCCACATCTTTTGTTAAATTTATTGGTAAGAATTTAATGTTTATGATGCTATTATAAATAGTATCTTTTTAAAAATTTCAATTGTTTTTTCTAGTAGATAGAAATACAATTAATATTTATATATTGACCTTGTATCCTTAGTATTTTTTTTGTAAACAATCATGCTGTCTATGAATAAAAACAGATTTACACCTTTTTTTCTCAATATTTATGCCTTTTATTTCCTTTTCATGTTATATTTTACTGCTTAAGGGTCCAGAGCAATATTGAATAAAAGCAAATGGAATGGATAATCTTGCCTAGTAACTGATCTTAAGAATGAGTCAATATTTCACCATTAAGTCTTCCATTAGATGTAATCGTTTTTGTAGCTGACCTTCCTTTAAAATGAGGAAGTTTCCTTCTTTTCCAAATGTGTTGAGGTTTTTTAAAATCATGCATAGATTATGAATTTT
The DNA here is from genome assembly GCF_001890085.2 of Hipposideros armiger. Classification (NCBI taxonomy): domain Eukaryota; kingdom Metazoa; phylum Chordata; class Mammalia; order Chiroptera; family Hipposideridae; genus Hipposideros; species Hipposideros armiger. The sequence goes on along the minus strand of NW_017732179.1, from coordinate 172,183 downwards.
GTCAGATGTTCTGTATCTAGTGAGCTGATCATATTAGTTTGTCCTTTATTTTGTTAATGTTGTGAACTACATTATTGACTTTCATTATTGAGCCAATTTTGCATCCCTGAGATAATTCCTCTTATATAATTCTGGATTTGATTTGCTAATAATTTGTTAAGGATTTTTGCATCTATGTTTATGAGGGCTGTTTGTAATTTTCTTATAATGTTTTGATCAAGATTTGGTTGGTATCAGGGTTTTGCTGGCCTCATACAGTAAGTTGGTAAACATTTCTCCATGGTCTATTTCCTGAAAGGTAATATTTAAATTGGCATTATTTCTTCCTTAAATGTCTGATAAATTTACCAGAGCAGACACCTGGATCTTGTGCTTTCTTTGAATTTATATTTTAATTATGAGTTCAATTTCTTCAATAGATAACCCGCTATTCAGATTTCCTCTTCCATTTTGAGTCAGTTTTGATAACTTATGTTTTTTCAAATAGTAGTCTTTTTCATTTAAGTTTTTTAATTTATTGGTATAATGCTATTCATAATATTACCTTTTAATGACCACAGGCTCTATAATGATATCACTTCCTTCATTGCTGATATAGGCAATTTATGGTTTCTTACTTCTTGATTTGTCTTGGTAGGTACTTATCAATTTTACAATTCTTTCCAGAGAAACAGATCTAGAAATGTAGACAAAGTTAGACATTTTCCTCTAAATTATGCTTTAGCTGCACCACACAAAATTTTCTATTTGTGTCTTCATTATCATTTTGTTCAAATATTTTGTCTTTTATGAATTCTTCTTTGACTAATGGGTTATTTATAATGTATTATTTAATTTTCAAACATTTGGGGGATTTTCTAAGTCCTTTTTGTTATTGATTTCTGGTTTAATTCTGCTGTGGCTGGAGGACATTGTAAGATTTTAATTTTGAAAAATATATTGCGACTTGTTTTATGGCCGATCATTGTCTGTTTTAAGTAATGTTTCATGGATACTTGATAAAAATGATTATTCTACTGTTGTTGGGTGGAGTGTTCTATAGAATGTCATTTAGCCTATATTAGTTGTTAGTGATGTATAGAGCTCCTGTAGATATACCAATGTTTTGAGTAACTGCTCCATGAGTTACTGAGAGGTTGTGTTAAAATCTCTAACCATGATTATATATTATTTATTTTTGCCTTTAATTTTGCCAGTTATTAGGTACATGTGCCATTATAATTATGTCTTCCTGATAAATGGATGCTTTTTTCACTGTGTAATTTTCCTTTCTAGTTTCTAATAATAGTCTTTGTCTGGAAATTGACTTTTTCAAATAGTAACCCAGCAACAACAACTTTCTTATACTTTCTGTTAGTGTTGTATATATTTTCATATCCTTTTACTTCTAACCCATCTTTCCCTTTATATTTAAAGTGCATTGTAGACAGTATATAATTTTTTTCCATCTGGTATGAAATATCTGTGTCTTTTACATATCTATTTAAATTTAATGTAATTTTTTTTTAAAGATTTTTATTGGGGAATTGCGGGGAGGGGAACAGACAAGTTGCTGTCGTTTTGTTCTTCAATCTAGTTGTGGAGGTCGTTGCTTCACTGGCCCAAGTTGGCACCATCATTGCGCTCTTCCCGGGCGAGGCAGATCAGTCGCCGGCTTCTGGACGGCCGCTCACTGCAGCTACTGGCCGCTCACGCTGGCTGCTGGCTACACACGGTAGACCATGGCAACCCACTGCCACAGGGACTGCAGCCTACGCCGCCGCCGGCGCCGGCGACTCATGGCAGCCCAGCTCCAGGTTGAGCTGTTGTTCAGCATCTTAGCTGTGGAGGGCAGTGTCACTGGCCCTCCTATGTGGGATCCGAACCGGGGCCCTCTGGCATCCCAAGCGAGTTCTTAACCATCGCGCCACTCGGCCGGCCCCTTTAATGTAATTATTAACATGACTTAGTTTAAAATCTATCTCAGTATTTGTTTTACATCTGTCCCTTTCTGTTTGTTTGTTTCTCAATTACTCCTTTATAGACTACTTTTGAATTAATAAAATATTTTAGTGTTCCATTTTATTTCTCCTACTGGCTTCATAATTATCCCCCTTTTTAGTTGCTGCTAGAGAAAACAATATGCATCTTTACCTTTCAGAGTTTACTTTTAGTTAATGCATCACCTCACATTTCTCATTTTACATTTATCAATTCTTCCTGCACACTTTATTCTTCCCATTTCACTAATATAAAAAATTTTTACAACAATATAATTTCATTTACCCCCTCCACCATCCTTTGTCCTAATGTTGTCATATATCTTACTTTTGTATGTTAGAATGTAACCTTACAAAATTGTTTCTTTTGCTTTAATCATTAAGTTGTTTCTATAGGAAATTAAAAGAAAAGAGTTTTCTTATATTTACTACTTCTATTTTTTTGTTTCCTGTAGATATGAGTTTCCATCTAGAATTACTTTCTTTCAACCTGAAAAATATTCTTTAATATTTGTTGAAATGCTGGTCTTCAGGTAACAGAATTTTTTTTCAGATTTTCTTTTTAAGGAAAATGTCTTCACTTCACCCTTATGTTATAAAGAAATGTTTGTTGCCTAAATAATAGAATTCTAGGCTGACCCTTGTTCTTAATTTTTTTTTCTCTCAGCATTTTAAATGTCATTCTTTGCTACTATGTATGGCCTTTCTGAAGTTTTAACTGGATGTTGAGTGCTAATGAGGTGTTAACAGAGTGTTAAAGAGGCCTCTCCACACTAGCTGGTCCAGAACACTAATGTAACACAACTGCTTAACTTTTGGTATCTCTCTTCTACTCTCAGCCCCATAACAATTACTTTCTTGTAAGCCTCATGTGCTCTCTCCTTGCCCATGAACAGCCCAGCCCTCAGCCAAGGACTCACCAGAGTACCCCACTTAGAATCCTGGGGCTCGCTTTTACACAGGCCCCTCCTATTTATTGTGGTGCTGCCTACATTCCATCCCCTTCTGTATGGTCAAATTAATGTGAGACTCAGCTCAGTTGGAATGCTGTACTCTGTTTGGACGTCAGGTCTAGTTTCACTTGTATTCGTAAATTGTCCCCAGGTGGAAAGCAGAGTTGGATGGTAGGTCTTACATATCATGGTCACCTTGTGAGCTTCCCTGTTTTCTAATGCCTAAAAATAATTTTCTTTAGTATTTTGCCCAGTTTTATAGCAACTTCTGGTGTGTTGGAGTCAGCTCTTACCAGCTCATGAGAGGCAAATTAAAGGTTTAGGAATTTTGCCAGCCAGTTAAACAATTGGTAGGTTGAAATCAGCCAAAGGAGGAGTATATATGCCATAGAAACAGCCAAATGTTTCAAATTAAGGCTTTTTTTTTTTTTAGACAACTGGTTGTTAAATATTTACAAGCACTCATCTGTTCATGGTAGGAGGGATAGTCAGGTAGTAATTACTCCACGATGGCTGGAAGATGAAATTCCATTTTCTTTTAATTCACTTATTTCATAATTCCTTTTCAATATGATTTAATTATCTTCGATCTTCTTAAGATGTTATTTTATTCTTGAACTTTTTTGTATTGTTTTTCTTTTTGATGCCTCATAACTTGATTACCTACTCATATTTGATGGTCTTTCTTCTGACTTTGGCTACTGTAAGTATACATTAAAATTGACATTGTTTTCTATCTCTTTGTTCCTTCTGTGTTATATTTACTGATACCTGATTTTTAATATATTCACTATTATGTTCTATATTCTCAATTAAATTAGAAGCTACATAAGGGCAGGAGTCATTTTCTCTATATTTCTTTGTTTTCCACCTAGTGTCTAATAATTGTAGAAACTCAACACATGGACTTGTACAAACTCAACACTTCTCTGATTATGGCTTGATTTCTGAATGTATTTAAATCTACATATTCTTTGTAGAAAATCTATTTAATTTTTGTTCCTTTCCAAATCAACTTGTCCTGTTTACTTGACACTATATCATCAACACAATTAATCACTTCTTTTAGAAGAAATGAGTTTAATTAGTTAAATATCAATCCATATTTTTTAGTAAAATGGCTAATCTAATATACTTGTCTTAACAAACAAGATAATTTGATGTGGCCTAGTTATTTTAGTGACTAGTTATTATAGTTTATCAAATGTGCTTCATGAACCATGATGTGATTGGATGATTGTGATTAGCCTTCAAGTGCCCTTATCATCTCTCTTCCTGCTTGCTATGGAGACTGTAAGGGATCTAAAAAAGCATCTGTGGCTGTGTTTCCTCTGTTTAGGAAGTTCCTCTGGCTCTCTATCCACTCTTTCTCTGGAGCTTTCTCTTGTTGGCCTGATTTCTCCTCTTTACAGCTTATTTTCATGTAAGTAAAATTCTCATTCTCTCTCTGTATATCTTCTTTTGTAGAGTAATCAAGTTGACTTGGCCTCGCATTATATAAGTAAACCAAACAATGAAGAGACATAATAGATAAAACAAAATTACTATAAACTTTAAGATGTCTGCATGACCAATTTCATTATGAGACCTGTCAGAGAAGTCACAGAAGTTGAGGAAACATTTAAACTGTCTTCATTCTTATGTAGTCTCACAGGCATCAATTTACAGATGCGAAAACCAAAACTCAGAGAAAGGGAAATGACCTACCTTCGGTCATGTAGTCAGTTAATTTTAAAGCTGGAAGTAGAACCCTGGTCTGATTCTCAGTCCACAGTTCCCTCCACTATCACACATATTTTAAGTGAAATTGTCCTGTCTTCTGTTTTCTCTTAGTTATCTACCTAGAAGGTTGGAATAGTATTTCCTCATTATTTTTGACTCATCTTTTCCTGCCCTATTTCTCTTCTACTCTTCACAGGAAAAATTCCATAATAAGTCAGCTATACTTGCTCTCACCTTCCCCTCATTTGCCATTCTCTCCTTAATTCACTTCAATCTACCTTCATTCTACCTCACCTCCAACCCACTGAAATATTAATGTCAATGTCACCAATGACTCCATGTTTTCAAATTCGCTGTCGCCTCTCTGTCCTCGTCTTATTTGAACTCTCAGCAGCATTCAATATGAAACACTTTTCTTTTTGGGTTCTATGAACCACAAGCCACTGACTTTCCTTCTCCCTTACAGGCTCTTCTTTCTCAGTCATCTATTGTCTATTACTTTCCTAACTAATCTCTAAATGTTAAAGTGTCTCAGAGATTTTCCTAAGCTATCTTTACAATTGACACACTTAAGAGTAGTTTGTCTCATTTATTTCTGTGGATTTAAACATCATCTAGATACTAATAACTTTCACACATAACTCACTAGCCCTTTCCATTAAACTTTAAATTTATTTGTACAACTATCTGCTTGACATTTTCCCTTGAATGTTAAATAGGATTTCAGCTAAACAAGTCTAAATTGAAACTCTTGATTTCCGACTTCCCCAAGCATATTTTTGCCAGTCTTTTCCAACTTAGAAAATTATTCAACCATTTGCCCTAGTTAAAAACTATGAAAAACCCTGATTAGAAAACCTAACAAAGCCATTACAAAAAATAAAATTACTAGCCAATGTACCTCATAAACACAGATGGAAAAATCTTTAAAATATTAGCAAATAAAATATAACAGCACATAGAATGGACAGTACCAAGTAGAGTTTATCCTTAGTAATATTTGGTTTAATATTAAAAAGCAATCAATGTAATTAACTTATCATACTAAAAGAGTAAAAAAGAAAAAGCATATGATGAGCTCAATAGATGGAGAAAAAATATTTGACAAAATTCACACCTGTTCACTGATAAAAACTCTCAGCACTCTAGGAGTAGAGGGAATTTTCATATTCTGATAAAAGCATCTATGAAAAACCAGCAGTTAACATCATTTTTAATGGTGAAACATTGAATGCTTTCTCCTGAGACCACCAAAAAGGTAAGAATGTCCACTCTCATCACTTCTATCAACATTTTATTGCAAATTCTAGACATTGAAATTGTAAAAGATAAGAAATAAAAGATATACAGAGAGAAATGAAGTAACTATGCCTTCATTCACAGTTGACATAATTTTCAAGGTCAAAAAGCTAATGAACCTTCAAAAAAGTCACTAAAACTAATATGTAAATTTAGCAACATCTCAGAATACAAGGTCAATATACAAAAATCAGTTGCATTTCCCATATTTAACTGCATAAAAGAAGAAGATGAAATTTAAAAACTACAACTTAAAATGGAGTAAAAATGCATAGCATACTTAGGAACATATTTAAGAAGACTACTACTTTAAAAATTACAAAACAGTGCTAAGAAAAATTAGAGAGAAAGATGGAGTGATATATCATGTACATTGATTGGAAGACACACAACTAATAAGTGATGATATAAAACTGAAAGCAACAGGGCCGGCTGAGTGGCGTGATGGTTGGGAGCTGGCTTGGAATGCCGGAGGGCCCCGGTTTGGATCCCACATGTGAGGGCCAGTGACACTGCCCTCTGCAGCTGAGATGCTGAACAACAGTTCAACCTGGAGCTGGGTTGCCTTGAGTCTCCAGTGAAGGTGTAGGCTGCAGCCCCTGTGGCAGTGGGTTCCCATGGGCTACCCTATGTAGCCAGCAGCCAGCGTGAGCGGCCAGCAGCCGCAGTGAGCGGCCGTCCAGAAGCCGGCGACTGATGTGCCTCACCTGGGAAGAGCGCAATGATGGTGCCAACTTGGGCCCGTGAAGCAACATCCTCCACAACTAGACTGAAGAACAAAGGGGACAGCAATTTGTCTGTTTCCCTTCCCCCAGTTCCCCAGCACTGTTACCATCCCACCAACTCCCCAATAAAAATCTTGAAAAAAAACCCCAAAAAACAAAAAAAACTGAAAACAACAAAGGAACAAGACAAACAAATAAAAAAACAAAAACTCATAGACACAGACAATAGTTTAATGGCTACTAGAGGGTAAGGGGGGAAGAGAGTGGTAGATGAGGATAAATTGGGTCAAATATATGGTGATGGAAGGAGAACTTACTCTGTGTGGTAAAAACACAATGTGATATACAGATGATGTATTATAGAATTGTAACCTTGAAACTTATGTAATTTTACTAACCATTGTAACCCTAATGGATTTTAATTAAAAAAGTAATAATAATCTATAGACTCAATGTGATCCCAGTAATAATCCCACCAGGCTTTCTTTGTTTTTGTTTTTGTTTTTTTTTAAAGAAATTAGTAGGCTGATTCTAATATCTCTATAGAAATACAAAGGAGCTAGACTATCCAAACCAATCCTGAAGAAGAACAAAGTTGGAAAACTTAACCTGGCTTTAAAATTTACTATCCAGTTACAGTAATCAAGGAAGTATGATACTGGCAAACAGATTTAAAAATAGGTGAATGGAACAGAAAAGGGAGTCAAGAATTAGACCCATATTGATATAGTCATTTGATTTTCAACAAAGTCACCAAAGCCATGTTTCAGGAAAAAAGAAGTTCTTTGTGACAAAATATGCTAGAACAAATGGATATCTATATCGAAAAAATGAACTTTGACCCCTATCTCACACCATAAAAAAATAACTTGAGATAAATCTTAGACCTAAACATAAAGGCTAAAACAATAAAAAATCTAGAAGAAAACACAAGAGAATATCTTTTGAGACTTTCAGAGTAGGCAAAAGTTCCTTAGCACATAGAAAGCAATAAAAAGAAACAACCAGTAAATTTGACATCATCAAAGTTAAATACTTCTGTTCATCAAGAGATACTATTAATAAGATTAATATTATTTTATTACCTTGCATAAATAGTCATAGAACATACATCAAAGGAATGATATCCAGAACATATAAAGAAATCCTGTTACTCAATAATAAAACTACAACTCAATTTTAAAAATGAGTAAACGGCTTAAACAGATACTTCACAAAAAAATTATATGAATCATCAATAACTATGAAAAAAACACTCAAAAGTAGTTATCAGGTAAATAAAAATTAAAACCACATTGAGATATGCCCCAGAATGGCTAAAATTAAAATCACCAACACCACCAAGTGTTGACAAGGATATGGAACAACTGGAACTCTTATACATTGTTGGTGGGAGTGTAGAATGGTACAAATGCTTTGTAAGAAGGTCTGGCAATTTCTTAATAACATATACTGATCCTATGACTCAGCAATGCTGCTCCTCCCAGAGAAATGAAAACATCCACAAAAAGAATTGTATGAGAGTGTTTATGTCAACTTTATTCATAATATATAAAACTGGAAATAGCCCAGTTGTCCACCTAAAACTGAATGACTAACCAAACTTGGGTACATTACATTCATACAATAGAATATTGCTTAGCACTTAAAAAGGAACAAAGTATTGCTATACACAGCAACATGGGTGAATCTCAAAAACATTATGTTTATTGAAAAAAGCCTGTCACAAGAGAGCACATACAGTCTGATTTCACTTATAAGAAGTTCTAGACCAGGCAAAACTAGTCTATGTGGCAAAAAAAAAAAAAAAAAAAGACAATACTAGTTACCTCTGAGAGAGGGGTGGGGATTTGCTAGGGAGGTACATAAGGGAACTTTCTGGATGATTGTAATGTTCTGTATCTTGACAGGAATTAAGGCAGTGGTTATCAACCAGGGGCAGTTTTAACCTTCAGATTATTTTTGGCAAAGTCTGGAGACATTTTTAGTTGTCACAGCTGGAGGAGGTTCTTAGTGGTACTAGTGACATCCAGTTAGTGAAGGACAGGGATGCTGCTAAACATTCAGCAATTCCCAAGACAGCATCTACAACAAAGACTTATCTAAGGTTGAGAATAGTGTCACATTTTAAAACCCTGAGTCAGGGTTACATAAGAGTATGCATTTCTCAAAATTCATTAAATGGTATAGTTAAAACTTTTCCATTTCATCGTATGCATTTTTTTTCTATAAAAATGAAAGAACCCAGACCACATATTGGTTCTATTGAGTTGTCGGAAAAGTCATGATGCATTTTTGCAATGAAAACATAGAAAAAAATATGTCATGACATTTCCAACAACCCAACAGTTAATAATATGCATACTGTAATGGGGGTATGGGTGAAGTGTTTTGATGTTCTCAACTTTTTTTCTTTCACCTTAAGAGCATCAAAAAATAGCATGGATTGATGATGCATGGGTAGTGGGATGGGTAGATACATGGTTATTTGATAAAGTATATCGTAAAATGTTAATTGTACAATCTATGTGGCCAGTATGGGGGTATTCATTATTTAACTCATTCAACATTTTTACAAGCTTGAAAATTTTCATGATAAAACATTGTCATCCTTGATGTCTTCTTTAACTCACCCACCCATACTTAAGCTATCAGTATGCCCTGCCTACTCTATTATCAAAACTTATCTTGGGCCAGTTCAGGCCTTTCTATTTCTACAGCCATCACCTCAGTCTAAGGTACCAACAACTCTCTCCACTGGACCACAGCGGTAGCCTGCTAACCAGTCTCTTCCTGCTTTCTCTCATACTTCTTCATAACCTACACTTCCTTCCCTTAGAACAAAGCTGACATATAACACTCCTGAATGAAAACCTTCCCAGGTAGCTGCTCGCTGCACTTAGAGTGAAGCCCTGCTGCCTTGTCATATCCTGTGAGGATCCACTCGGTCCAGCACTTGCCTGATTCTGGAAGTCTATTTCACCCACCATTTCACTCTAGCCAGCCACTCTGGATAACTTTTATTTTTTGAAAATTTCATACTATTCTCCACATCATGCCTTATTCCAGCCATGCCCTCTACTTGGGGTGCTTTCCCTGGCTCTTAGCATGGATAGCTCTTTTCCTTTTTCAGGCCTCAGTCAATATACTACTTCCTCTCTCTCCATCTAAATCGCTCTCCCAACATCATCACCTGCCTGACTTCCTTCATAGCAGCTATTTGAGTTTATCGTGTTTATTTATATATTCTCTTTAGATTTTAAAGTCCAGGAAAGCAGGGACTATATCTATCTTGTTTATTTCTCTATCATCAGGCATCAGAATAGTGTCTGGCATATGTTAAGTGCAAAATAAATATTTGTTTCCTGAGTGAATGGATGGGATGATATATTCGCCCCCCCCCTTTTTTTTCAGTGCCCTAGAAATGCCCACAGACTGGAGAGTGAGATTCCACGAGGCACTCTGTTTGGCAAAGAAAGCACCATAAAGAGATTTATAGAGGAATATGAAACAGATGATCACAGAGCTGGTCCTTAGGGCATACGCACCTCTGGACTCAACTCACTGTCTTGATTTTTTTCATTGAATTGTCTCAGGAATAGAGGATTAGTTAGGTGAATTATGGAATGTACTTCCTGACGATAGAATCCCTGTAGATATTAAAAATCATGTTGTGGAGGAATATTTATTGACACAGGGAGAAGTTCATGATATATTGCCAGGTGAAAAACACAGGCTTCAAAAGAGTGTGCTCAATATTATCTCCAGATCACTGAGCGCTGTGAACAACCTCATCCTTTTCTTAATAACACTCTTCCAAAGATTGTTAAGAAATTATTTTCCTTGGCCTAGATCTTTTGTGGGCAGGCACCATTGGTCACTTTTGGATTAAGAGGGGCTAGGTATTTTCGAAAGCCCCAAATATAGAAAGGCCTTGATGTAGGTATAATTCATAGGATATTTATTTAATATTAAGTGACAATAGCTTGCTAGGAACGAAGGAGATAGTGAAATTCACCAAGAAGGAGTTTGTGTTGTATTATGTTACATGCCATGAAAGACTTTAATTCCAACTGGGTCACAAAACTAACTCCTGTGATAAAATAAGAGAGCTGGAGTGCTCCACTCTGAAAGCAGTGGGGAGAGATTCATCTCTCTGAATGTCTCTAAGTTTTCCACGCTTACCTTTAATATCTAAATTACAATAATCTGAGAATCCCATCTGTGTGACTACCAGGAATCCATTCCTGTACCCAGTTATCGCTGAGGTTCACTGGAGGAGTACTGTAATATTTCCCCAAGGCTGCCATAACAAAGTGTCACAAACTGAGTGGCACTCAAACAACAGAAATTTACCATCTCACAGTTCTGGAGGCTAGAAGTCCAAAATCAAGGTGTTGGCCTAGTTGGTTCTTTCTGAGGTCTGTAAGGGAGAATCTGTTCCAATATCTTTCTCCTAGTTTCTGGTAGCCTCAAGCATTCCTTGGCTTATACTGAGGATGCCAAAAAATGTATATAAGTGGACACTTTGGTCAGTATTGCTCAAGCAGTAGTTCGCCGTAATCAGAAGTATCTGGACGCTGATGGTAACCACTTTGAGCACCTCTTGTAACTGCAGAAGTCAAATATGCCTTGTATTCATTTTTTGTTATCGGTATATATTGAGGATTACAGTTTTAATACAGTTTTCCTTTCTTAAATGTGTCTACGTTTTGGGGGCTCCTTCTGTCTGTGGCATTCTCCCTGTATCTGCAGGCTGTTTTCCGTCTATGCGTGTCTCTGTGTCCAACTTTCCCCTTTTTATAAGGACAGGACCTGTAAAACATATTTGTCAGTTGATTATTTGCATGGGCAGGTTGTTGAGAAAGAGAATGGGTGAATGAGTAGAAGGTTTTGGCAGTCCTTGGTGACATAGAATATATTTAGTACTCAAGCAAAACTTTGTCACTCTGGGCCAGGTCACCACAGCGACGAGGTATGATAAAGAAAAATAATAATAATATGTAGTTAACAACCTGGAAGGTAAAGTTAATTAGATTGCTTTGGTTTTGTTTTGTTTATTGGTTGATTTTTTTTGGACCCCTTCAGGATCTAAGTAGATACTAGACATAGCTGTTTTGCATTTTCTTTCTTGGACCAATTGACTGCCAACATAATGACAATTAACATGTACCATGTTACCATGGGCACAGCACGTTTTTAAGCTAAGCTGGCTCCTGACCTGAGGTAATGATGATTTCTATTTAGCTTTTAGGAGGCTGATGCTTTGTAGCAGGTGCTGGTTGGATATCAACATCCTTAGACCTATTAGACAACTGGGGAACATGAGACAGATTCCTAATATGAAACTAACATTTTTTAAGGGCTTACTAAAAATAAAAAATGAATAAATAAAAATATGTTAGTAGCCATTTCATTCACTTAGCACTTCAGATTTGACAAGTTACTCCTCCACAATTTTAGTTGATTTTTATTGCAAGGCTGCGATATGGGGAGAGGGGTAAAATTATTATCTCTATTTTAGATGTAGAACATTTGAAGCTCAGAAAAATGGAGTAATTTGCCCAAAACTATATAACTAGTAAGTTGCAAAGCCAGACCTGAAAAACAGGTTTTACGGATCCTGTTCCATTACTCTTCACCTGTTCAATGTTCGGTATTTTTTATGCCGTAAGACACTACATTTTTAAAGAGACAATTTCTGAAGAAGAATTTTAGTGTTATATCACTGAGGATATTTTTTTCAGTATCAAATGTCAGGAAATTCAACTCAAACTGGCTTTAATAAAAATGGAAAAAAAATTTTGACATACATTTCTAGGTAGTCCAGGATTCAACTGTGGCTTGATCCAAGAGTCTCAAAATATGTCAGAGAGACTTAGTTTTTCTCTATTCCCTGACTGCTTCCTACTGTGTTGACTTCAGTCTCAAGCTCCCCAATGTAGCAACATAGCTGGCAGTAACTCCAGACCTTCAATGTTCTCATGTTTGCGTTCAGTGGCAAAGAAATGAGAGAACAGATATTCCTGGCAGCTCTGGCATAAGCTCCAGTGTTTACCTTGATTGGACCAGCATGGGCTGGGTGCCTATCTCAGAACCAGTCACTCTGACCAGGGTGATTTGATGTGCTGATGTACCAAGCTGAGTAACAGACTTCCCTTCGGTAGTAATGGGGTTACACATGGACTGAAAGTGGGCTTATGGTGAATCTGCAAAGAAAATGTGGGATGATGGTACCATAAAAGAAGGGGACTGGATGCTGTGTGGCCAAAGCAACAAATGTCCTCCATAAGGAGTCACTTAAATTCCTGGCTGTATTCTCTAGTTGCTTGAGGAAACTAAGCCCATTGTCTCCAGGCAGTAGCCCTCATCACACTGTGTCACATTGTAATGCAGGGAGAGCCGCAGTTAATTGTGAGGAAAGTAAAGTCTGTTTCATTGCACCATAGTTCCCCATTCTAAACCAAAATCCCCTAGAGCCTAGACTAAGGTAGCTGAGTGACTTGTGCTAGGGTGGCAGTTTGCTGTGCTGGTTTTTAATTAGCTTCTTGTTAAGTCCTAACTCCTTCTGGACTTTCTACCTCCACCTTCATGACTGCCACACCCTACCTGTACTCAATGCCACAGTTTTCCTACCTACTTGGTACTTGGGAGTGCGCTCTCAGGTTCCTGTGCCTTTGTACAGGCTCCATTCTCTTCATGGTATGATCCTCCCCAATAGTCACACCTAATTATCCTTCAGCACTCTGTAGAAGGGTGACCTACTCTGTGAGCGTGTCTGACCCTGACACTCCAGGCTGAAATAGCATTTCCATAGGATCCTCTACATTTAAAAATAGCATACTTATTGAATTGTGATTCTGGACTTCCTTATCTGTTCTCCTCTCTAGAGCTCCTTTGGGACCAGAACTTGATCTAATTTGTCTTTTATCTGATAACTATCCCAAGATTGCCCCATAGTAGGTTCTTATGTATTTACTAAATTGATGAATGGGCAGATGAATATGTGATTGAATCATATTATTATTATGAGGGTAATTATTAAAGGTATCAACCTCACTCAAGGGCCTTTGTCATTCACCCCCCTTTTTGATATCAAAATACTTGCAGAGAAAATGCTCTGAGGACACTCTTACCCAAAACCAGCATAGGAAAAGGAAGCAGATAGCAGTCCTTGGGGGTGAGCTTCCCAGGATCACATTTGTGGGAGACAGTGATTTGCAAGAACTTAATACTTGCCATCTTTACAATGACAACAGGAGCTAAAGAAGTAGGCTTGGAAAACTCAGAGAGACCTGCAGCCCAATTAATGGCTGTGGCTGCTCATTATGGTGGGAAACCTGTGCCCACACTGCAGAAGTTAATCACATCAGAGTGGCTTCATTAACTACATTCTCTCCCTTGGATAAGACTGCCAAGGGAGATGGTGTTGTCATCTAACAGGAGATTACCAGCGCAGGCAGCTCCTATCTCACAAGCCATTATCAGAATATTGTGACCAACTTGTAGCATCTCAGAATCACATGATGAGCACAATGTACATAGCTGGAAGTCAAGCACCAAAAATAATTGCACAACATTGAAATAAAAATGGCCTATGAAAAAAAGTTACAGTAATTAGCTTAGTTCACCCGGAGAAGAAAAATACAGGGGAAATTGACTGCATTAACAGGCTCCCAGTTCATGAAGGGTAATTTTACAGGACGGTGAATTTATCATTGTACATGTTAAAGGAATTTTTCCTGTTGTCCTCTCTCCATTTCCTGCTTGATTTCTCCTCCATGATATGCAATGAAAGAGAATAAGTGGAGACTTTATAAAATATATGAGAATAAGTACTTTGAAGTTTGCAGCATGATTGCACGGCCTTGCAACTCCCTTTCCCCCGTCAAAAAGAAAAACACAGAAAGGAGTAAGTATACCATCTGCAAGAGCGCTTTCCTCTTTTACAGCCATCCTGTTACCATCTGCTAAAATCCTCAGCCCACCTGCATAGTGAACATTAATTGTCTTCCAGAAATGCGCAAGAACCACAACCTCCCCCAAGACTGAGGGTAGGAGGAAGGGGACATTTTATAGCACTTTCAAGTGAGTATTTCACCCTCAACCCACCTGGTTCCTGTAGTTAATTTACTGCATGTTCAACCAAGCTTACTGTCTGAGCAGGGGGTCATTTGGGGGTTAAGCAGAATCTTAGCATTTGTCTTTTCCTTGGCTTTCTTCTTGGAAATTTCTATGCCTATAGAGACTCAGGTACTATCCCTAAAGTTGAGAAGAATTTAGAGGTTATTGTTGGAAGCATTTGTAAGGGATTTTCTTTGCTTCAGATCAGGAAAATTTTTTCAGCAAATCCTGGTTTGGTTCTCTTTGCTGATATTGAACACGTGATCTCTGAAGTTCCAAAAGAGAGTTGGCTAATGTTTCTCAAAGATATTAGTATCTGTGGCAGGAAAATTCTTCCTTTTGGAACGCTGTCCTGTCTGTGGCAGGATTTTTTCCTTTCCTGACTTCCATTCATTAAATGCTGTGGGTGCTCCCTGTCACTGTGGCAGCTCCAAAGTCCCCACACTTTTCCAACATCCACCAAGAAGCCTGTAACACCCCCTGTTGGGAATTATTAAATCTGTCTTACCCCCTCACCTTTTTCAGGAAGAGAGGAGAGGGTTAGCTGCTGCTCCCTGCTCAGGTGAAAAGATTCTGGTTTGTGTAGCTTCAAACTATGAGATTAGGGCCATAAGCTACCTGAAAGAGTCTAAGGTTATGAAAAATTGAAAATATATCTGACAGAAGCACTTCTCAGACCAGCCTCTCCCTTCTCTCTCTCTCTCTCCCTCTCTCTCTCTCTCTCTCTCTATCTCTCTTTCACACACACAGCATGGTTCTTAAGTCTGAATCTAAAGTTTATAGCAATCCATGTGAAGCAGCAAGCAGGAGAGGAAAAGAAGGCTTAATTCAAGAACCAGTTATCAACCAATTTTAAATATTAATAGTCATTGTTTGCAATTGGTCTATGTGTACTTATTCTCCTGATAAGTTCACTTTGCAATTATATTATCAGATGTCAGTTGACAATGCCTATGACTAGTTTGGGCTACTATTTTGTTATTTATATATCATTTATTCAATCATCTATTCATTTAGTCATTCACCTTTTGTGGGCATCACCCTGTGTTAATAACAATCCACAATCCAACTGCAATTAATTTTATCAGCCTTATACATGCAATATATTTTATGTACATAGTCATCAGATTTAGCATCTCTCAACCAGTTTATCACTTTCCTTATGAGAAAGAGCTTCTGCTGATTTCTATTTCCTGTTCCTGAAACAACATTCCCATCATAAAACAGGAAAATAATGGCTTAGTACAGCAGGCCCTTTTAAGGCTGTTTCTACATAGGAGATGAGTTTTGCCATTCAATGGCTGATTGCTAGGCAATCAGTCATACTGCACAGAGTTAAGCCAATTCAATTGGCTTAGCATCTAGAATAATTACTTATTTGGTAATTTCTTTGTTGCGTGGGAATCAACAAACATGCTTTGACCATCATAATGATGCATTTAATAGACCGTATTGTCTCTTTTCCATATGGAGCTGCTACATTTGTGATTCAAAGCTATTTTTAATCAACAACTACAGACTCGTTTGACTATCTATCTGTGTACTACACACTGTGTTGGCTAGTGAGGACACAAAGATAAAGGGAGCAGGTGTCATGGAAAGACAACAGGCTTAGAAGTCAGAGAGATAAGCCTTCAAATCCCAGGAGCTTTTGGGGGCAAGTCATTTAGCCTCTGTGGACTGCAGTTGCTGGGCTGTGGTAAGGATTATCACCACGGCATACACTGAGCAGGGCCCAAGAGCAAGCATTCAAAAGTACCCATGGCATTATGGTCAGTGAGACACAGCTTCCTCTCTGGAGCTCACATCACTTGGTATAATTATGTAAAATCATAAATTTTAGGGATACATATTATCATGACTTATCTTAATTTTAAATTCTTTAAAAAAACCCTCTAAATTTAGCACATACATTATTTTTTATGGAGCCACTGCGTATTTACACTTTGTACCCAGACTTTTTCCATGATATCTGAAGACAAATTATAAGTGCTAGGCAAACCAAACATGACCCTGCCACATCTCTGTTCAGAACATTATCTCACAATTGTTCCAAATATGCTGGGACTGAGTCATCTAATGTAGCTTACAGGAAAACAAGCTGTGTGTTACTGTAGGCGACCTTAATGATGTGGAGTTATTTAAGAGTCCGGTGTTTACCACTTCCAGTTGAAAGTGCATGAACAGATTAGGAAGACAATATGATTATATACACCGAAATTAGGTTAACATAAATGCCCTAATAGCTCAGTACGACCACAGATCAGGACTTCAGCATCAGAGTGCTGCCCTCTGTGTGCACACACACATCCATCTATTCAAGGTGTGCCTCCCCAGCTGGAGTTGAGAGGAGATGCTATATGTACCTGTGGTAGAATGGTGATTATTTGGTTATGTAACTTTTTTCCCACTCTAGAAGGGAAAAACAGTCCCTTGAGGTCAGGACCTCTTCCTATTATCTAATGTTTTGTAACAAATCATCCTTAAATTTAGTGATTTATAATAAGAACAACATCGCTCATGCTCACGAATGTCCAATTTGGGCAGGGCTCAGCTCATTTCTTCTCCACTTGAGGTTAGCTGGGGCAACTCCAAGGCTGGAAGCGGGAATCATCTAAAGTAGCGGTTCTCAGCTGGGGGTGGTTTTTGCCTTATTCCCAGTGGACAGCGGCAATGTCTAGAATCATTTCTGATTGCCAGATTTTTTTTTTTTTTGGGTAGGAAGGGTAGCTACCGGCATCTACTGGGTGAAGGCCAGGAATACTGCTAAATATCCTGTAATACACAGGACGCCCACCCCTGGAAGAATTATCCTTCCCAAAATGTCAATGGTACCAAGGCTGAGAAACTCTGATGCAAAAGCTTGTCACTCAAATGTCAGGTGGATGATTCTGTGCCTTCCCTGGAGCACCTCAGTTCTTCTTCACATAGATCCCTCTAATGTGGTCTCTTTGCTTTCCATGGGGCCTAATTTGGGACTCCTTATGGTATGGTGGCTGCCTTCCAAGCTGGGAGTGTTCTGATTAAGAGAGCACCACAGAAGCTGAATCCTTCATGTGACCTAGACACAGAGGCCACATCACTTCTACTATAGTGTTTTGGATGGAGCAGTCACTAAAACCCACTCAGTTCATGAGAGAGGACACCACTCTGTGGAAGAGCATCAGTAAATCACATTGTCAAAAGGAGCAGAAAATGAAATTTGCCACAGGGACCCTGTCTCATTCTTCTTTGTATCTCAGCACCTTAGCTGTCAATGGAAGATAGCAGATGCTCACTCTGTGCATTTTTGAGTTATATTAAATTAAGTAAACTTGATATATAAAATATAAAATAAACATTGAGGAGATTTGGCATTATACATAACAATTTTCCACAGAGTACCTTTAAATAATGGCTTGTTACACTTCATTATAAAGTATGATTTAATTATGAAAATTTCAATGGCATAGTAATTCATTTGGTTGTTCATCAATTCAGTATTCAGTGAGCACATACTGTAGGCAAGAGAGTGTGGAAGGTGCTGGAATACAAAGATGGACTGCCATAAAATTGCCTTCAAGTTGCTCACAGTCTGACCGTGAAGGTTGACAACATATATACATCGCTTTAGTAAAGGCCAGAGCTCATTAGAGGTGCAGAGAAAGTGCTCTGGTACTATAAGAAAACATGGGTTTTTTCAGAAACAGGAAATAAAGACTATATTTAAGGAAACTCACTTTAATGAATACTAACTAAGTCTTTTCAATGTCTAACTCTGCACTTTTATAATTGCAAGGGGAAATTGGCAGAATTTCATCCAATTTTATAATATTCCATGGAAGCAGTCACCTAAAACATGACTGAGGGCCGTCTGCTGTGCAGCTGTGAAGCCTGTTCTGTCTCGGTCAGAGTCATTTATTGCTGTGGGATGGCATATCTCATCACAAGGAAATGGTGAATCTTCTCACTGTAATCCTAGGACATTCCAAACCGAGGGATGACGAAAAGTAGAAAAGTCAACATGCTATGTTGCCCTACAAAAATAGACCTGTTTTATCACTCATGGGCAGTATTATATATCTACCTTATGGAATAGTGAGGATATTCAGGCTTTGTTCCTAAAAGTCTGTGTGCATTGGTGCCTCCCTTACTTAGAATTCCAACAGCAAGAATTGAGGGTTCATGTCAAACCCACCAGCTCTTGGCACTCAGACCATATAAATTTGTTAATCAAGTTTATCCTATCTGAAACATTAATATACCTAAAATATCATCATAAAATATATGTGGTATTTCAGAAATTTCTTATGACGTTTTATAAAATTCTACTTCTATAATTGAGAGAGAGAAGAAAATGTAGTGGCAAGGAAACCAATTAGGAAGCTGTGATATAATCAAAGAAAGAGATAGTGACCTGGCTTAGAGTAATAGCAGGAGGAATCATAATAGCTAATATTTATTGAGTATTTTCCATGTGACAGGGACTGTGTATGGTTTCATAAAAATTGTCTGTGTTAATATAAATAACAATTTGAGATAGGCACTATTATTTTTTTCATTTTGCAGATGAGGAAACTGAAGCTTAGTAAGTAGTAATGAGTAAAACTGGAATTCAAGCCTACTTGAGCCTGTTTCTGCAGTCCATCATTTTAAACATTATGCACATTATAAGCGATATAAATAAAGAGGTGGATAGACTAATGGAAGAACAATCTAGATAATTCAGTAATAGGATTGGATTTAGGGTGAATGGAAGAGTGAGGCATCTAGGATAAGACCCATGTCATAGTTTGAGTTTGGTCAACTATGAATGGAGGTGCAACCTCTTAGATCAAAAACAAAAGAACTCTGGGTTTGGCTGAATGACAAGTTCAGTTTTGGGCTTGTTGGATGAAAGCACCTGAGGGATATCCACATAGAGATGTTCAGGAGACAATTGGATATGAGGCTTGAAATTCAGGAAAGAGGTCAGGAGAGGAAATACATATATATATATATATATATATATATATATATATGTATGTTATTAGCCTAATTATGAAATACTGGGAGTGATGAAGAATGTCTAGAAAGAACATGACGTCTAGGGAGAGAAGGTGACATTACAAAACATATTAAGTAGAAGGTGCTCTATTGGGCTCTGGTGGGGTGGGGGATGGAGTAAAAGAACACTTAGTTGCTGGCCAAAAGTTGCTCCTAATCTGGGTGTGGAGACATAACAAGGATATGTGAAACAGCCTCAGAATGATTACCAGACAGAATACAAAGGAGGACCACATGCCTTTAAGAATTAGAAAAGAAGTAATAGGATTGAAATAGGATTCATCTGGAAGGCTTCCTAGCTCAGATTTGAGCTGAGCTCCCATGAACATGCAATAGTGTAGAGGAGAAACTGGGGACTAAGGGAGGCCTGTGGTGGGGGTCAAGAAACCCTCCCCCTATCCTTCTGCTCTTCCCTTTTTTTGCAGGGGAAGAAACACCTACCTCACATATGGCTCATGCTATAAGATGAGCCTTTGCATCTGATGTAAGAGATTGGACTCCATAAGATATATGGTGGGGAGGAGAAGATGGATATAATAGAGAGAGAGCAGTGACAAGTTGGAACCCACAAAATGAGTTCATGGTTCTCGTTGCCTCTGACCTCTGACTCTCCTGTATGAGTGTCCACAGGAGAAATTGGGCCCTTCATCACAGATCTAAATGCCCACCTGGGCCAGGAGTTCGAGAAGGTGAAGGAGGATTCACGGGAAGGTGGAGCAATTGCAGACCCAGCGGCTGCTCTTTACCAGTGAAGTGAATCAGCAGATGAGTGACAACATGTGAGCTACAAAATGGCTGCTGCTTCACTTCTGCCCTCCAGATCTTGCATTCGAATCTCTTGTGGCCCAGCTTAGCCAGAAACCTACAGGTAAGGAAATTCTGTTAAATGTAGTTTATGCTGCCCAAGTTGATTTGTTACAAAGACCCCATACCCTGTATAAAAGCTACTGGGTATGAATGAACAAGCAAGGTTTGGAGAGAGCAGGCAGTTCAGTTTAGCTCAGCGCTTAAAGTTTGCCTCTCAAACATTAGCATGTTATCAGAAACACCTGAGCGGCTTGATAAAGCAGTTTCTGATTGTGTGAAATGCCCAAGAATGGCATTTCAAGTTCCCAAGTGACACCGACCCTGCTGGTCCAGGGGCCATACTTTGAGAACCCTGGTGTGGCTAAACTACAGAGACCTTTAAGTTTTAGTGAGAATTGGGAGTGGAGAAGAAAATATGGCAAAGGAATAGTTAAGAAAAGATATTGAACAGTGGACAGCTGTTGAGTGATATCTGATGTGACAGAACATCATTATAAGTGACTGAACAGGAGGTTCACTGGCAAAGATGGTGTTTGCAGCAGGATGAGCTCTTGCTGCGTGGGAGGGACAGCCTCAAGGAGAGCTTGGAAGTGAGGAAATAAATTGCAAGATAGTTTTACAATAACCTAGTGATATAGATTCAGCACAGGAAGGCGAGTGACTATAAAAACTGAAAGAAGAGATGCAAGAATAAAAAACTACTTTAAATGTAGCTTCAAATTCCTTACTCGCTCTCCCACCTACAATATGCTCTCCTCTTCATATCATCAGAGTCCACTTCGTCGGACCTTAGCTTTTAATTTTTGTCTTTTATAACTTGTTTTTCTTCATGATATTAACAATACCTGTGCATTGCAGAAAACTCAGAAATCGGGAAAGTAGAAAGAATAAAATGAAAGTTGTCTTTCAGGCCAGATATAATCACTATTGAATTTGGGGTATGTTTCTCTCCATTCTTCTCTTCCACATGTGTGTTTGTTTGTTCGTGTATTTTAGTTTACTTGAAATTGGCAGACTTTACCTTGACCTTGGATTTGACCTTTACTGGGTAATTAGGGGCATGTTCCTGGTGTCCCAGCCGAGGTAGCTCTTGTGGCCCTCAATGTTTCTGTCAATTTCATCGCCCTGAATGATTGCCATTTTCCCTGTTCAGACAATTCCTTGCTGGTGACATCAGTGTCTGGGGCTTTCAGCAGCTTGTTACATGGCTTTAGATTGATGTTTCCTGAGACATCAAGTGAGTGAGGACCAGGGTGATAGGTCAGGTGGCAAAGCTTAGGCCCCAGGCTTATACATATTATTGCATCTGATTGGTCTACACAGAATCCCCATGAGATAGAAATAACAGGAAGAGTAGCAACAGGAACACCGATGAACATTTATTGAATGTTTACTATGTACTAGGGTTTTTATGTGGGTTATCTCACTTAATTCTTAACACATTGTGGACCAGTGATGCAGATTTGCATCTATATATTTAAATGCCCCATCCTCAATGTGTTAAAACATTCTAATAGGAAAGATTCTGTTACTGAATCCATTTTTTTTAGATGAAGACATTCTGGCTTAGAGAAGTTAAGAACTTGGTAAAAAAAAAAAAAAAGAAACCAGTATTTAAAAACTAAATGACTTGTCCAAGACACACATGTGGTACATGATGGGTTCTAGCTTGAAACCCAGGTCTTCAGATTTCCAAGTTATTACTTTTTCTGCTTTGTTCTATTGCCCTTCTGAACAAAGTTCGTAATTCTTTCTCATGCTGATCATAGCTTAGAAACTCTCTCTTCCCTGTCCATGTTCCTGAATTTGGATTTACAGTCTTTTCTGATCTCACTGTCTGCTTGCTGTGTCTGCGCCAACTCAGATTCAAACGTCGGCACTTGTGACTGCCCCAGTCTGGTAATCTGACCCCTGAGTGTGTTTTAGCTCAGACCTAGTCCTCCCTTGGGCATCAGCAGGAAGGCCCCAAACCTCTTCACCTGACATTGCTGAGCTAATGAGAACTTTGAAGGGCGGTGATAACTTGTTCTGAAGCCACTGCCTAAGTGCTCAGCCGGATGTGACAAGAGCAGTTTACCTCTAGTTCACTCACTCAGAACCCCCCTCCTGCCCCACTGTCATCTGTCTCTTTTACACTCTGGCTTCTTCTTCCATCTACCAGGCCTCCCTCCTGTCTCATGAAGCACAGTGCAGGGATCCTTGTCCCCTCTGTGTGAGGCATAGAGGACACGAAGGGCCTCCATCCCCACGCAGTTCGTAGTCTGTTCTCTGCAAATGGCAATGAGCTATTTTTACACCTGTTTCCCAGACAAAATAGAACGTGGAGGCAGGAGGTAGGTTTTCAAAACAAATAACTTACCTTCAATCATTTTTATATAAAAATAAATTTAGAATATTGTGGTGAAAAGCTGACATTTCTGAATTGAGCTCTCTTTATCAGGAACCTCTATTTTTCAACTTCAACTTTTAAATCTGCCATATATCTCATGCTGTTTGCTAAATCATGCATCCAAGGACAATTTTATTTCACTTTGTATTTTTGTTTTGCTTCATTTGTCTGTTTTTGGTTCACATTCTGTAATTATTACTCATTTGAAGAGTTTTCTGTTAATCCTCGTATCAAGGGTTGGACCATTTTCTTATAGATGGCCCAGGATTCAGAATCAGTTCATTAAACAGGACACGAAGCATGTGTAGTATCTTCAGAGTAGACAACAACCACTTAGCAAGGTATCAAACAAAACAGGGGATTTTATTCCTAATGATTTGTCTTTTCCTTGTCTTTCTGTCAAGACATATCTTGTAAGATAGATAGATACATATAAAATGTAATATACATAGTGTAATACATATACAAAATGTAAACGATATGTTATGTAATGTATATTATATATAATAATATATAATGAAATAAATATAATGTCTATATATAGCATATGAGCTTGGACAATTAAGTTCGTGAACTCACCCTAGAAAAAGTGCTACATACCTCATTGCTGAATATCATTATGCTCACCTTCAAAATACTCCCCTTGGGAAGTTATGTGCTAACACCAGCACCTAGTCCATCCTTCAAAGCAATTTTGAAACTCTTTTTCTGGATTGGCTATGAGAGCTGTCGTCATATTACCTTTGATGTCCTGAATGTCATCAAAATGTCTTCCTTTCAATATTTTCCTTTATCTTCTGGTAAAGAAAGAAGTCATTGGGGGTCAGATCAGGTGAGTAGGGAGGGTGTTCCAATACAGCTATTTGTTTACTGGCTAAAAACTTTCTCACAGACAGTGCAGTGTGAGCTGGTTCATTGTCATAATGCAAGAGCCATTAATTGTTGGCGAAAGTTCAGGTCATCTAACTTTTTCATGCAGCCTTTTCAGCACTTCCAAATAGTAAGCTTGGTTAACTTTTGTCCATTTGGTACAAATTCATAATAAATAATCCCCCTGATATCAAAAAGGTTAGCAACATTGCTACAACAAGCTTGCGAACTTAATCTTCAGACCTCATATGTAACTTTATAACATTATGTATAACTACATGCATATATATATATAACGCCAAAAGGAAAACCCACTCATTTTAGCAATGAACAAATTCTTATGACTTCCCAGAGAGGTTTCAGAACATTGATTGGGGCAAACAGCTGATGGAATGGAATCAAAAGGTGAGAGGCTAGTGAGGAAACAGCCAGTGGGTATGGAAAATTCATTTGAGAAGCTGAGCAATGTGAGAGATGGGGAAGATTGGGAGAGAGACAGAGAGGCAGAAAGGAGAGAGAGAGGACAGAGACAGGAGCCAAGGAAGCCCCAGCACATGGTTACAAATATAGCACTGTAGCAGTTAAGCTACTGTGGGGAGCAGGCCAGCCCCTGTGGTGGGTGAAGTTAAAAAATCTCTAGCAATGGCTCCCATACTATGCTTGAGCATTAGCAGGGGAATGAATGGAATAAATGAGGATAGCGGCCCAAGCAGAGGAACCTGTCAAGAGTAGGCATCTGGGGTGTTGAGAGACACAGAGCCTGAGGTTGAGAAACACAGCTAGGCATTGGTTCAGGTGAGTGAACAATGATTAAGGCTAAGATCAGACTATATGGTGAAGGCACGAAGCAAGCTCAGGAGGTGGGAGGATGTCTTACCAGGTTATTTCCCTCATGATTTAGCTGCTTATCTTTTCCACCATGTCGTCTCTTCTGGCTGGACCAGACATATTTCAGTACATCTTCAAATGTCAACATTCTCATATTCTGTTCTTTGCGTGTGCTCTCCTCTACCTGGAATGCTTTACTTTACTCCCCACCTCTTTCTTTGGCTTGTTTTCTGCTCAGGTTTCAGGTTAAATAACAAGTTATCCAGCACCTTTCCTGACACACTTGGAATGAGGTGGATGCTTTCTGTTGAATCCTTGACTTTCTTTATCATACATTTATCATTGTATTGCAGTTGTTTATTTAGTTGTCTAACTCCCCACTTTGGAAGGAAAGTTTCATGAAGGCAAAGACCATACTGATTGTTGCCTCCTCCAGTTCCTGGTGCTTTGTGTAGTTCTTGGTACATGATATTGTTCCTCTTAGTATTGTTTAATCTCTATTTTTTTTCCTTTTGGGAGAATACTTCATTAGCATCTCCATGATGAATATTCCCAGTATTACATTACCAGTCAGCATCTCCTCAGAGGTTCTGTACCTTTTTACCTAGGCAATGCAAAATCAAATGTTTAAAATAGAGCTCATCTTACTCTAAAAACTCTTTTCTCCCCTGACTTTTCTATTCATATCAATGGCAGTAACATTATTCTTCCCGGTTACCCTGCCTTACTCTCCTCTCTTGCCTTCTTGTTTCCTGGCCACTAATCCTTACCTTTTATTATGCTTTCCTAGTGGTTCAGAAGACATCACTCTTGTTTAGGACCTTATTATTACATGCCTGAATTATATGGAAAAAGTCTAGTATTTCAACAAATGGTCCTAGCACACCTACATATCCACATGCAAAAGAGTGAAGTTGCATATCTATTTCACACTGTGTATGTAACAAAAGTTAATGCAAAATGGATCATAGACCTACATGTAAGAGCTAAAACTATAAAACTCTTAGAAGAAAACATAGATAAGCATAGATACCTGGGATAGACACCTAAAGCAAAAGTGAAAAAAAGAAATGATAAAGAAGTTGAACTTCATCAACATTAAAAATTTTGTGCTTCAAAGGATAACTTTGCAAAGTAAAAAGAGAATGAGAGTAAATATTTGCAAATCATATATTTGATAAGGACTATGTGTCCAGAACATATAAATAACTAAATAACTCTTACGACTCAGTAATAAAATGACAACACAATGATCTTAATATACATTTCTTCAAAGAGGTATAGAAATATCCAATAAACATGAAAGGATTCTCAGCATTATTAGTCATTAGGGAAATGCAATGAGATATCACTTCACACCTACTAAGATGGTTATATTCCAAAAGACAGACAATAAAAAATATTGGCAAGGATGTGGAGAAATTGAAACCCTCATAAAATGCTGATAGGAGTGTGAATGGGTGTGGCTATTTTGGAAAAAAGTGTTTGGCAATTTTTCAAATTGTTAAATGCAGAGTTACTATATGACTGAGCAGTTCCACTCCTACGTCTACACAAAACATTGCACAAAAATGTTTATAGCAGCATAATTTATAATAGCATGAAATTGGAATCAACCTAAATGTCCATCAACTGATGAAAGGGTAAATAAAATGTGATATATTCATATAATAAAATATTATTTGGAACTGAAAAGAAATGAAGTACCGACACATGCTGCAACATGGATGACCCATTATTCTGTGTAAAAGAAGGCTATCACAAAAGACCATATACTATATCATTTTATTTATACGAGATGTCCAAAATATGCAAATCTATAGAGATGTTAAGTAGATTAGTGGTTGCTAAAGGCTGGGGAGGTAGAGGAAAGAATGAGGACTGATTGCTAATGGGTACAAAATTTTTTTTTCGGGGGACAGTGAAAATGTTCTATACTTAGATCATGATGATGGTGGCACAACCTGTGAACATATTGGGTTGTCGCAAAAGTCATGACACATTTTTGCAATGAAAACCAGAAAAAATACGCCATGACTTTTCCAACAACCCAATGCTAAAAATCATTGACTTTGCATGTGCTCTCCTCTATCTAGAATGCTTTACGCTACTCCCTGCCTTTTTCTTTGGCTTGTTTTCATTACTTTAAGTAGGTGAATTGTATGGCATGTGAATTATATCTCAATAAAGCTGTTTTTTTTTTAAAGGATCCTAGATCATTCTTTTCATCTCTTTTACTTCTAATTCATCCAGCTCATTACCACCAGTTAATCCATCATTTTGCACATTTGCATTTCTGCTCATCACCCATCAGTTCCCCTCATTGACTCTGAGTCCCAATTCCTTCATTTGCCATTTGAAGATCTTCATGTTCTAATCTCAGTGTGCCTTTTGACACCTTCAACCGCTTATCCACATTAATTCTCTGGATTGGCTTACTCTCTGGCCCTGTCCCATACTTTTGTGCATGTCAGTCCCCTTATCTAAAAATGCCCCTCTTTTTAATTTTGTTAAATACATTTAAATCCTGCTCTACTTTTGAGTTCTATCTCTCCAATGACAGTTTCCTTGGCTCATGTAATTCTCAGCAATTTTTCTCTCTCATGATCCAGCACTACTCATTTTGTACTTATTATATTTTACCTTTATGGTGACTAGAAAGAAAAGTTATATTCCAAATTTAGCAACAAAGATGAGAAAATCAACACATACATATTCAGAACCCTCCCCAGAAATAATTCTTTTAGTGTTATGATTTGGAAATAATTTACTGATCAGTTTAAGGTGCCAGGAAGTGATAACCCTAACATATAACTGATTTAAAATAGACTGAATTCTTGAAAACTGGGCAGCATCATGTGGTAATTAGCAATAGCAATTACTGACTGATAATGAATACTGGAAAAGATGAGTTGGAAAGAAAAAACCTGGTAGTCTATCTTCTGAGCAGCCTAGACCCTAAACCTATTTCTTAAACAAAAGGATGTCTTGGTATAAAGAAATGGTCTTAGTCTGAGGGAATATCTCAAATTTCATAATTCCTAGACAAGGCCCCGAGACAAGAAAATTATCTTCACTAGGCAAGTAATGCTATTATAACATCAATAGTGACAAATATTTAATACTTCTTATGCAGGCCTTGTATTTACATGCATTTTTTTTTCATTTAATACTCAAACCTCTGAGCTATCCATGTACATATTATTATCATTTTATATAACTTATCTGCATTAGTTCAGATTCAGTTTGAATGCAAATATGAGAAAACCTTAAACTAACAGTCAAGTTGGAAGTATATTTCTCTATCATGTAAATGTGCAGAGGTGTTTGGCAGGGTTTGGATGGCATCTTCTGGTTCTGCTCCAAGTCTTCAGAGATAAGACTCCTACCAGCTCCCCATTCTGTCATCCATTGGGTGTGACCTCAGTCTCATGATTCAGGGTGATATCCATGCTTTAGGCAATAGGATTGAGGAAAGGATAGATAATAAGGGACAAAGAGTATATCAACCTACTTTTCAGGAAAGTGCTCAGAAATTGCTCATGGGACACTTTCACTTAAACTGGACAGATTTAGTCATATGGGACACAATAAGGGGATTGGTTGCAAGGAAGGCTAGGAACTGTAGTCTGTATTCTGGGTAGCAATGGGCCCAACTTAAAATTCTATTACACAAAACGGTGAGAATGGATACTGTTGCATGACCAGTAGTTCCTACTGTATCGTCGAAGGTCACACGCAGCTAGTAAGTGATGGGGCTAGAATCCAATGTGATCTGCCTCTTTTCAGAGCCCCTGTGCCTGAAGGTTCTTCCTAAGCACCTGGATTCTTCATGATGAAATGTGTAATTTGGGAAGACAGACCAAGATGAAGAGCTAGGGTCCTTATAGTGTTAGCTAAATTTACTCAGGAAGCCACGAGGCTGCTCTTTTTTTGAATGAAGGCTTTAGGTCACCTATGAACTCAAGGTGGGTGTTGGAAGCTCCCAGTGTTCTTGTGCAGGTCAGAAAATGAAACCCTTCATGATTCATATCTTGCTCTTGTTCTTAATATGATTTGGCTCTGGAGACTGTATAATGGTCATACATTTTTCATGTTCCTTTGTCATTTATGGTGAATCACACAATTGTTTTTCTAATCATTAATAGTAAACACAATAGTGCTGCTCAGTTTTACTCTAAACAAATTGTATTGTGTAGAGACAAACGACACAATTTCTTACATAGTAAGTCTCACACAGGAGGAAAAAATCGAACTTGAGCTTTGTAGAACTTGAGAAGGTACTTTAGAGATTTTTAGAGCTGGTCTTTGACGACAGTTACTTCTCTTCAAGTACAAAGCTGTAAATTTTAATGTCTTGTTTATTTTGTCCTGTTACATTTCCAGTTACCTGGTTTTGTTTCTCTGTTTCTTTCCATTTTGGGTAATTTCTAACCCTCCCAGTTAAGAAAGTGGTCTCTGAAATAAGACTTTCATTATTTCTTAGCTGTGTGACTTTGACTAGATTACCTAAGTCTGAAAACCTCCCATTCCTCATCTGTAATAGAAACACTTCCTAGTATTGTTGGAAGGATTAAACAAGAATAGACTTTGTAAAGTCTGTGGAATAGTGTCTGGCACAAGTTATACATTATTTTTCATGACTCTTTCTCATCCTGCTTTTATATCCTTCTCGTATTTACCAATGAGTGATTTTCTAACCATTGATTATTCTGGACACCCAGGTGGGACACTCTTCCTGTCCAGCAAAACAGAACATTTACTGACTAGTTTGGTCAATAGTAAGTGCTGGCTGGCATCACCAGGACCTGGGTTTGATTTCTGGCTCTAAATCTTATTAATACTGTTACCTTAGATGTGTTTCTTATACATCCTGAGCTTCTTGTTACTTCATTATTAAACAAGAATGGTAATCATACCTAATTTGCAAAGTTGTAGGGAAAATCAAAGATAACGAACTTTGGTACCTAGCACTGGTACCCAGTTGTAAATATTAGTGCATGGTATCACGAGGATAGAGGAAATTGGTTGGGTAATAAGGGCTGGCAAAACAAAGTCAGATAATGTGGCCAGATGGCAGTGGGTTGCCATAGAAAAATATTCCAAATTAGAATCAACCCAGGCTAAAGAGAATTTCTTAGTTTCTCTTACAATTACTATGAAAACCTTGCTTTTGTTGAAACTGTCAGCAAGGCTAACAGAAGGGACATGCGTTTTCAGCTTGCCCTTGATTCCTGCTTATTTTCTCCCCTTCCCCTATAGACCTTTCCTATTCTCTCTAGAGAATTGTGAAATCATGAATCCTGTCTGCAGAAATCCCTATTTTAGTCTATATATCATCACAAGAGTAAGATTGTCTATGACTGGATACCCACAGAGACTCTGTATTGTATAGGAGTGAGAATTGGACTGGCAATGAGCATATCAGATTTTTCTTAACAGCAGACTGTGTGACCTTAGATAGGACCATCAGCCCCTTTGGGGCTCCATGTCTTTGCGTTGAAACTGAGAGGCAGAATCAATGATTTGTAAGGTCCTTTTAGCATCCAAAATTCTAAAATGGTGAGATTATTTCAGTAATCCAGATTTTTAACTTGCAAAAAGTACTTCCTAACGCATTGAGTTTTCTTGTGCATGCGCTGATTCTGCAATACCGGTTGGGTGGTCATAACTGGATTTCAGGGCTGTCTAGACTTTTCTTTCACTACAACTGGTACTGTCAGATTTTTTTTTAACATAGACAACTTATTTCACTATCTCACTGGCAGTCCAGATTTTCCTTTTTTGTAATTCATTACAAAAAACCTTATAGACAAATGCATCACCATTTACCAAATCCAAATTACGTATGCCTCAACTGCATTCAAACTTTTATTTTTCTCTTCTTTATCCATATATTCATTTGTTTGTTCACTCACTCTTTTAAATATTGTTGGATGGCTACCATATAGTTATGTTCAAGGTGTTGTGAGGGCTCTGGTATTTCTGCCTTTGTGGGGTTTATATACTGGTAGAGAGCAGATAAGACATGCATATAATTATCTAAATGAATCTCTACTGTCCCAGAGGCCGTGTAGCCTAGTGGTCAATAAGTCAGATTTGGAGCCAAATAAGGGGTATATGACCTTGGGCAGATTACTTAACCTCTCTGAGTCTAAATGTTTTCATTTGTTAAATACAAAGGAATCACAGTACCTTCTTTGTTGGTGGTTGTGAGCACTAAATGAAATAAAGTGTGTAAGAGGTTGGCATAGTCCCCAGCACACAGTATTGCTCACTTATTATTATAATCTGTGGTAATTTGTAAGCCTGATGAAATACACATTTGACTTTTGTGCTGAATATGGTGGATGTACACAAGCCCCAGAGTAAGTGAGCCCAGCACTTTCACTCCCAATGAAATAATAGTTTTCTACCCATCACATGTATAGTAACTTTCATTAAGCATCTAAAGTGGCCACTAAATATTACTTTGCACTTGGCTGGATGTTTCATAGAAATTGACAAGCTGATTCTAAATTTAATATAGAAATACAAAAGACTTGGAGTGGCCAGAACAACTCTGAAATGAAAAACCTGGGGGATGATTACTACCTGCTTTTAAGATTTATATAATCATCAGTAATAAAAACAGTGTGGCATTGGCATTAAGAGAGACAAAAAAAAATCAATAATACTGAATCAAGAAATAGGCCCACATGTATATGGGCAACTTATTTTTGACAAAAGTTTATGTACAGGCAATTCATTTGAGTAAGAATAGTATTTTCAGCTCGTGGTGCTGGAATAGTTTTATATCCATATGCAAAAATATAGTCTTGCTTCGTATGTTTCAATATATTCAATAATTAATTAAAGTGGATCATAGACTTAAGTGTAAAATCTGAATCATGAAAGTTCTAAGAGAAAAACATAAGAGAAAATCTTTGTTATCTTGGGTAAGGCAAAGATTTCTTAGATATGAGACTAAATGCACAATGCCTAAGAGAAAGAAAAAGATAAATTAAACTTTATTAAAATTAAAAATTTCTGATCTTTAAAATATACTGTTAAAAGAATTAAAAGACAAACACAATCTGGTATAAAATATTCGCTCATCGTACATCTGATAAATGAATTGTACCCAGAATATATATATGTGTGTATGTATATATATATATATATATATATATATATACATATATATATGTATATATATATGTATATATATATATATATATGCTCTCAAAACTGAGTAATAATATATCAAAAATCAAGTTTAAAAATGTGCAAAGATTTAAAGATATTTCAACAAAGATGGTAAATGGATGGCAAATAAACACATAAAAATATTCTCAAAATCCTTAGTCATTAGAGAAATTAAAGCCACTATATACCCATTATAAAGGCTAAAATGAAAAAGACTGAAAATAACTACGTATTGGTTAAAGATGTGGAGGAAATGTATTTCTCACACATTACTGGTGAGCATGATTTGGTAGAACTCCTTTAGGAAAATCAGTTTGACAATTTCTTAAAAAGTTAAACATTACCAACCATATGATCTAGGCATTCCATTCATAAGTATATACCTAAGAGAAATGAAAGCATGTATTCAAACAAAGACTTGTACACAAGTGTTCCTGGCAGCTTTATTTGTAATTGCCCCAAACTGGAAACAATCTAAATGTGCATCAACAGGTAAACGTATAAATGGATTATAGTATAGCCATAGAATAGAATACTACTCAATAATAAAAAGCGATGGTCTATTGATATATGAAACAACATACATAAATCTCAAAATAATTAGGCTAAAGGAAAGAAGCCAGACAAAAAAGAGCACTGACTAAATGACTCAATTTACATGAAATTCTAAGAAATGCAAACAAAACTATAACAGCTAAAAACAGTACAATGTTTTACTGGGGCTAGGGATGGTTGTGGGAAGGGGCAGGAAAGAGGAATTACAAAGGGCACAAAGGCACTTGGGGAGGTGATGAATATGCTTATTTTAACTGTGGTGATGGTTCACAGGGATATATACATGTCAAAACTTATCAAATCAAATACTTTCAATATGTGCATTTTATGGTATATCAATTATACCTCAATAATGCTGTTTTCTTTTTCCTTTGGAAAAGACAGTAATGCTGGGGAAAATAGGAAGGCAGCAGGAAAAGAGGAAAACCAAATATGAGATGGGTTGACTCCTCAAAAGAAGCTATAGGTGTGAGTCTACAGTTGCTGAGTGGGGCTCTTGAGGACAGGACATTGTGCATGTCATTTATTCATAGGGTGGCCAGGAGTCAGAGCCAACTCAAGGGCACATAACAACAAAGCTGTTTTTGTTAAAAAGTTTCTTTCTATTTCTAGTTTGATTGGGTTCTTATCATAAATGGGTACTAAAATCTATAAAACACTTTCTGCTAAATCTTTTAAGGTGATCATATGCTTTCTCTCCTTCATTTTGTTTATATGGTGAATGACAAAGAAGCACCCTATTTTGGGGGGCTGATTATTTTTATTATTGCATTTTATCTCATCAGTTAATAAGTTAACACATACTTATTAACAATATCTTTAATGGTATCATATACATTGAGACGTTTTCTCAATTTATCAATGTTTAATGCAAATTGGGACTTTTACCACTTCCTGTAAAATACATGGACTTAAAAACCTTTTAATATCTTTGCTCTTCCATCCAGCCTATATGCTGTAGCTTCATGTATTTTGATTCTCTACAATGTTAAAAGCCTAGAAGCATTATTCATATGTTCAGCCACTAAATGAATTTGCCCATACATTTAACACGTTTTTGTTTATTCCTTTCTTTTAGTATTTCCTTTAGTTCAGGTGTAATGTTGGAAATGCTTTAGATTTTTTTAGTTATCTGAAAATATCTTTATTTTCCTTTCACTTTATTTGGTATGTAATTCTTGCTAGGAAATCATCTTTTTCAAAAATTTGAAGATATAAGTTCCTTTTTTTCTGTTGAGAAATCAGCTATTGCATTATTGTTACCTTTTAAAAGTATTTTGTTTTTTCTCAAGCTACCTTTAGGAATTTATCTTCATCTTGATTTTTAGCAATTTTACTCTGCTGTGCATAAGTGTAATTTTCTTCTTTATTCTGCTTACTGTTTATAGTGCTTTTTACATTTATGGTTTAATATTTTTCATTCATTTTTGGGTAATTCTCAGGTATTATCACCTCAAACATTACTTTTGCATATTCTTTTTCTCCTTTCTTTCTGAGATTTTTAATTATATTTAGTTAATAGTTTCTATCTGTATTTTCTTTGTTTTGCATAATCTCTCCGTATTTTCTATCCTCTTATCCCTCTTACTTCATTAAGGATATCAGAAGATCTAACGATCAGTGCATTAATTCTCTAATCAGCTGTATCGTATTTGCTATTAAACCCATCCATTTCAATTTTATTTTAGAGTTTACCTTTGAGTCTTTTAAATAAATTCTAGTTATCTCCAAAAATTCTTAATATTTTGGTTTTTTTCCTTAAACACATTAAATAAACAATTACATTCTATGTATAATGTCTTCACCCACTGGAGCACAGTGGATCAGTTTTTGTTGCCTGTTGTTCTTACTTTTCAATCACATTTCCTATTTCCTCATGTGTCAGGATGTTTTGATTATGTACCAGTAGGTGAAAACTTAGGACAATGTATAAACTGGTTTTAATTAAAAATGTGAAAAAATGTATGAGTAATTTGCGGGCTAAAGTTGTGTTATCTTTGTCTAAAAAATATTGTTAGCTTCTGCCATATGGTTAGTAGGGATACTAGCCATCCCAGATCTCCCTATTGAAGTTTCAAGGAATGAGGTGATTTGAAGCTGAAGACCCCATAAGGCCAAGTCTACTTCTGAATCACCCCTTACCCTTAGGGCCTAGTCCTTCATGTTGCCAACCCAAGGCCTGGTGGTTTTATTAAGCTCCTCATGGAAGGTTCTGGACTCCAAGTGTTGCGTCCTCACCTTTTAGCTGCTTCTTTCAGAAAATTGGCAGGCATTCCGAGGGTATAATGGTCCTAAGTGCCAGCTTGGTCTCTCTCAATGTGTTTGTTTCTAGATTGTGGCCTCATAATTGTTCACTATTTTGTTAGCTCTTGGGTGGTTTCAAAGAGATGACTTTAATATTTTGTCCAGTTTTCTTTTCTTTTTTTATTATTTCTCTTGGGATGTTCGATCTCAATTACCTGGACCATTTTACCAGAAACAGAAGTTTTTATTCTACAATATGTTTTTTTTTTTCTAGTAGACATCTGAATCTCAGTTTCTCAAACTTCCCTCCTGCATAAATTCTTACCTTCTAGAGCAGTGGTTGGCAAACTTTTGAGATGGAGGAACCAATCCTGTCCCTCACAACAATTTAAAAATTATCCGAGAGCCATAAAACAAATGAAATTACCATTATGTGAATAATATCCTTTAAAAATTTTATAAATGAAACTATGATAGTTTTATTTTCATTTTCAATTTTACTTCAGAGCCACATGTACGTACCCAAAGAGCCGCATGTGGCTCATGAGCTGCAGTTTGCCAACCTTGTTCTAGAATATTTTTAAAGATAGAATATGAGAAATGCAAGAAGCTAAATGTGACAGATACTCTTGGTTTTCTACCTAACAGATATCTTCCCTTCCTTGCAAATAAAACCTGCATTTTATTCTTGAATCAATGTACTCAATCCCAGCGGATGAGATTTTGATTAATTTAATCCAAAGAGAACAATACCCTCTGGGAGCTGACTCAGATTTGGTCAACGGGATATAAGAAGAAGCTTTCTGGGAAATTGGTATTATCCCCTCTTCATGTCCACTAAAGAACAGAGCCATACCTTTTATGTTCCCACACACTTATTTTGAGATATTCTTTTGTGAGAGCAGGACACAAGAATTGTTGCAGTTAACCTGTTAATGACAGAAACCACCAACACATGAATGACTAGAATAGGATGATAGCATAAGCTGAGGTTTTGTTGATGTTAGGCTGCTTTACCAACTTTTTAGTTCTCCTAACCTTGGATTTCTTATTTGCAATAATGGATCCTTATCATTAATACCTTTTAATCAGGTATTGTTATTTGCAGCAGAACCAGTGAAAATATAGCAAACTTCCCTGAATTGCATCTTGATGTTCCTAAGGAATACATTTACCTCTCTGTCTGGGCCAATTGCCCACATTCTCTGCAGACATTCGAAGGCACAGCTCTGAGGGCTTCTGTTCTCACGAAACAAGCCTACCTCTGTTCCTTCAGCATTTACTGAACTTTTCTCTTCTGTCCATTTTGTCTCTATCTCCAATGCTAAAAGTGTCAGTTTAGTTTCTTCCCTGGCTTAAGCACTGTCACGTCCAGCGTGGCAAGGGCAAATGGGACACGAGAGGGGCGGCGCAGATTGAATAAGAACAAGAGACAAAAGTAAGATTTAAGAGCGAGACCAAGGGACTCAGCCTTCAGAGATAGACTGAGCCGCCAAATCGGGTCAACGCATGGTTTTTATTGATTCTTTTCAAGGAAGTAAACTGCTGTGCTGTCAGTCATTAACCGTGTATACTGGTGCGCCTTAAGGCCTTTTCCAGTGACCTTTTCCCAAAGTACTCCAACAAATGCTATGCCTTCATACTCCACCACATTGCCCCAAGACATAATTACATGTCCTCCCAGGGGAGACAGCTGATATCATTCCATCAGGTCCCAGTCAGGCTGAGACGCCCCCCGAGAGAGCTTTACAGATATCATTCCATCCGGCCTCAGTTTTCCGAGGCACTCTCTCGACTAATGGGTCAGAGGCTAATGCAGGGGGGATGGTCTAAGAATCGGCTGTAAGGCGACAAAGCGCCATTACATTTCTGTCAAACCCTGGGTAATATTTTTTTTTTCCTTTTCAAGGAGGTTTTATTTTCCCCTTTAGATGAATACACCCTCCTTCCTCCAATATTTCAAAGAGGCATCCAATTTTTTGCCTGAAATGGAGCCTCCCTTTAGTGACTAGCCAGCCCGACCTCTTTCAACATTAAGGCCTGAAAGAGGACAGGATTCTGCATGTAGCAACCTTCTCCTCTAAGTTACTCCTGCTGCTCCTCTGTAAGAAATACTGAAGAGATGCACAAAAAGGTATAATATTGCATGACACAGTGAAATTAGGTTGTGTTAGTACTTTTGTTTACACATACTAGGTGTAGATGTTGGTTTTGCTTAGAAATGCTTGTCTAAAACCAGGCATGAGCCAAGCAAAGCTGCATTCTACTGAGTTTTTCACCTCAGTAGAAATATATATGTTTCTATATATATATTTATATATATATATATAGGTATATAGTCAGGATGTGAGAGATGGGTCCGGAATGAGCTCAGCTGTCAGTGTTGGTATTCTTTCACTTTACAGCAAGCGAGCCCTGTATTCTCAGAGTGAGCTTTTGTGCACTGATTTTTAAGCAGTGTAAGAGGACTCCTCAGTTGATCCCATGAAGCAGCCTGGGGAAGAATTCAGGATATAGCCAGTGACTGCTGGCACCAGCCCAGGATACATGAGGGACAATTTGGTTCAATATGTTTAGGGAATGTTCCTGAATTTATCTCGTTAAAAATCTGTCATTCTCCCTTCTGGGCTGACAGTTGATAGAGAGTTTAAGGAATATGCATTTTGATAGGCAGACAGCCTCTTCTTCGTTTGCTGGATTTGTCCTTCATTAGATGAAGTCTGGACAAAGAACCCCTGTCATCATTCTGTGTCTATCTGACCAGAGAAACCATCTGAATTAATGTTCCAGCTGACCCATCTGTAGAGGCCACTAGGTCAGTCTCTGTGGAGGAGAGAGGAGGCTTTGGGCTATTAGCATTTGCAGTGTCCTGATATACACTGCTGTGAGGAAGGGCTGGCGTCAGGAAACTTTGCTAAGTAGATAGCTTGTTATCATCAACACATTACTATGTGTCTACTTAACATTCTGCAGCAGATTGCTCCTGGACTCGCTCCTCTCTCAGCGTTCCCATTTTAGTCTGTGGCAACTCCATTCTTCCTGTGGCTCAGGCCAGAAACTTTGCTACAGCCCTTGAATCACTCCCTTGTTTGTCTCACTCACCACATCCAACCCACCAGCAAATCCTATTGGCTGTCCTTTAAAAATTCATCCAGAATTTAACTGCTATCACTATAATCTGAGCAATCACCTCTCCCCTGATTATTTCAAAGACATCCTGAATCGTCTTCCTACTTCCACACTGACTCATTTCAAACTATGCTCAAACTAGCAGATTTATCTCTAAAAATACAGGTCAGTACAGATTATTCCTCGCTTCAATGCTCCAGCTAACTCTTGAGTTTTTTTCTTACCTTTCCATCCTCCCTTTCCATCCTCCCTTTCATTCCTTCTGTTTCACTGTTTCACCATCATTGCCTCCCTCCCCCAGCCCCCCATTGAACTGCCAGGAACTACCAGGAGTGCTGTCACCCCAGGACATTTGCGTTTGTTCCCTTTGCCTGGAATGCTATTCTCCTAGATATTACCATTTCCTTCTGGTCTTTTCTCATATGTCACCTTCTCTATTGATGCCTTCCCTAACTCCTTAGGTAAAATAAGATACCTCCCTTAGTATCTTCCTGTTTCTTGCTTTATTTTTCTCCATAGTACTTACTTATCATCATCTGGCAAACTATCTTTTACTTATTTATTTTGTTTGTTGACGTGTTCTTCCAGTAGAATATATGATTGATGACAGTAGGACATTTCATCTGTTTTATTTACTGAAGTATCAACAGCATTTAGAATAGTGTATGGCACATAAATGTGTTCCAGTGTTCTCAAGTAGGGGCCTACCACCTGTTTGGTTTTTTTTCTTGTTTAACAGTTTATTCAATTGATTTATAACTTTTACATAGATATATAATACATGTGCCTCCACTTGTACCCTTGCTCCAGTCCCCATACACACTAGGTAGCAGCATCCCTGAGGCCATTTGTGCTCAGCTCCACATACCTTGTTTGAGGCCATATCTCCTGATCGCCCTTGGAGCTCTTAGGATCTTATCTTGGTCTGCTGATAAGCCTAGAAGGACTTTTTTTTTGTAAATAAAATTTATTGGGATATAGTCACACCCGTTCTTTTATAGTCACACCCATTCATTTTTCTGGCTCCTTTTGAGCTACAATCAGTGGCAGAGACTGTGTAATCTATAAGCTTAAAACATTTACTATTTGGCCCTTTCAGAAAATGTGTTGCTAAACCCTGCTCAAGGATTTTACAATATAGTTGGGAAAATTGGACTAGTAACTTTTGGAAGACATTTCTCCATGGAACTGTTTCTGCCCATCTTTTGAGCAGAGGCACTGATTGCCTTTTTTTTCCAGATATTTCTTGTCAAGGAAGTTTGTACAGCAAACATTTTTCAAAGATGTAGACCAGTATCTTTCTTTAGGCAGTGGTTCTCAACCTGTGGGTTGCAACCCCTTTGGGGGTCGAACGACCCTGTCATAGGCGTCGCCTAAGACCATCGGGAAACAGAAAGATATTTACATTACGATTCATAACAGTAGCAAAATTACAGTTATAGAGTAACAACGGAAATGATTGTATGGTTGGGGGTCACTACAACATGAGGAACTGTATTAAGGGGTCACAGCAGTAGGAAGGTTGAGAACCACTGCTTTCGAGGGAAGGACAGATATACTTACTGACTATTATAAAAGATTGGAGTTCTGTAAGCTCAAGTTTTCTTTCTTGTAATTTTACCCAATGTGTGTTCAGGTGTCACATGGCCTCTGAATCATCCAATGGGAATTGGTGCTCAGGGAACCAGCACAAGAAAAGACAATGTTCTGTCTACTGCTTTTGCTCTGAGTCATAAAATATTTTGTATTTGACCAGGCACCTCGTGGCTTCTGCCAACATCCATGAAACTGTGGGAGGCTAACTGGTTAGCTTGCAAGTAAGGTAAGATCTTTGACCATTCACAATTCTTGACAGTACAGTAAGTCCCTGACTTACTAACGAGTTCCATTCTGGGAGAATGTTAGTATGTCAGGTTCATTCGTAAGTCCAGCAAAGTGAGTCTTATACATCTTTGACGCTTCCTGGCAGTCCCCTCCACATCACCACTGCTTTTCCTCTTGCTTCTGGACATCCTTCACTCTGGTTAAGCACTGTACTACTGTACACTATCGCACTGTACAGTAAGCACACAGCAGCACAACAGAGACAATGTCCAGCAGACACGTGAGCTACTTCTGTGATTTGTTTGCATCTACGAATGTTCGTAATGCGAGGTCCATTAGTATCTGCGAAAGTTCACATCTCGAATATTTGTAAGTCAGGGACTTACTGTATTTAAAAAATATACTGAGAATGCAAAGTGACAGATGGTCAACCCCAGCATTGACTGGGAGAGAAGATTTGATAAAGGAGGTTTTATAGGAGACAAAGGAATGCAGAAAATATAGCGAGTTAAAAGAAAATAAGAGTTGATAGAACATGTTCTCAAAGGATGTGGCCAAAGAGTGTGTATTGAGGAATAGCCCTAGATCAGACCATCTATTCCACCCTCTGGGGCAGAGTTGAAGAGAAAATGATGGGTGGACTAGATATTGACAGGAAGGTAAGACTTACAAGGCATAATCAAATAATACAGTGAATGTTTAAATAAAAAATTTTATTACAGTAAGACACGTTGCCATTAATCCCCCTCAAAATACTACTCCTTGTTTTGAACACACTTACCCCATCGTTCTTGCCACTTTCTGAAGTAGTTCTGGGAGTCCTTTTTTGTGAGTGTCTTTAGTTGCGCTGTCATGGCTGCTTTCATGTCCTGAATCATTTTGACTTTGGGGAAAAGCCAGAAGTCGCACGGTGCCAGATCCAGTGAATGAGATGGATGAGAACACACCGTAATGTTTCTATTTGACAGAAATTGCTGTATACCAAAAGCGATGTGTGACACGGAGCATTGTCATGATGGAGGATGATTTACAGCACACTTTAAAACACACCTTCTCTCAACTGTAGCTCACACCCGACTGCACCGAACAAGTTGAAACTTGTCACACACTGTTACTAAGGTTCAACGTGCCGCTTCCCATATTGAAGATCCTGCCTTTACGTTGGATGGCACTCAGCAGCAACGTTCACGGTGTTTTGTGATCACAACAGAAAGGCTTTGTGTCATATATTGCTTCTGGTATGTGTCCTCATCTACATTATTCAGCAATGGGATCTGGCACTGTGAGACTTCTGGCTCTTCCCCAAAGTCAAAATGACCATGAAAGGTAAACATTTTAAATTGGTTCAGGACATTGAGGCAGCCATGACTGTGCAACTAAAGACACTCACGAAAGGGGACTTTCAGAACTGCTTCAGAAAGTGGCAAGAACAATGGGATAAGTGTGTTCGAAGCGAGGGGTCATATTTTGAGGGAGATTAATGGCAATGTGTGTTTTACTGTAAAAAATGTTTTTTAAATTTAGACATTCACTGTATTTTTTTATCACACCTCGTAAGTGGTAAACAGCAGGAAGGGTGAGGATAGTTCAGGTAAAGGGGGTAACGAAGATGGGGACGGGGAGGGTTCTGAGTTCTTTGAATGACATGCAAGGAGTATGGAGATTATTACATGGACCTTAGAGAGTAGTTGTAGACTTACTAATACAAAGATAAAGCACAATGGTATTTTAGAAAGATGAGTTTGGCCCATATGCATAATGCTTTGAGATGAGGAGTGTCTAGAAAGGAGCGATTAGTTAGGAGACATTTTAGAAGCGTATAGTGTATCATTAACTATTTCTGACTGGTTTAAGTCATAAAGAGTAAAAAATAAATTAAAAAACCAAGCAAATAAACCAGAAAACCCTGTGTATCCACAATCCCCTCCCCCCCAAGAAATAAAACATAAATACAATTGAAGCCCTCTCTGTACCCCTCTCTAGGCACGTTGTGCTTCGGACCCCCATTCCCTATTTCCTGCTGAGTAACGATGATAATTCTCTTATTTATGAATTCCATGTTTTTAAAACACACTTTCACTAAATTATTTTACTAAACAGTAACGCTATTTCCATGATTTGAAATATTTGTCAAAAGGATATCATGTTGACTATGTTCTTGTGATGTTGCTGTTTTAGCACACAGTATAATCTATTTTGATGAGGGTTCTGTTTCTTAAAGAGCTGGTGCAAGATAATAGAAATTTAATTACTGAGATTTTTTTTTTTTTTTTTTTTTTTTTTTACTTATGAAGAACATGATTCTCATTCAAGGTAAAGGAGAATTTATTGCTCATGGAACACATCACAGAAAAGTTGGCACTGACCTTAAGAACAACTAGATCCAAGGCCTGTGATCCTGTTAGGGTTTTCTCTCTGTATATCTCAGTGTCACTTCTAAGTTTCTCTCATATGTTGACCTTATCTTTTTCTAATATAAGCAGATATTCTCCATATGCCATAGGACATGACCATTTGCATCCCTGTGCTCACTTCGCAGAAGCTCTGCTATCAGAGAGGAGAGATATGATTTCTGCTTCTTTAAGTGAGAAATATCCTGGAGCAGGTCTCTGCCTGGGTTATGTTCCTATCCCAGGCCAATCTCAGTGGCCAGACAGTTGGACAATATTGACTCAGCTTGGTTCACATGGCCATTCCTGTGGTCAAGAGCATAGAATCTATTGCCAAAAGAGGTGGAGTAGGTCCTGGACAGAGAAATAAAATGATGGCTGGAAGAATATTAAAGTAATCGGTAGAGTAGAGGCTTCTCCACTGGGGATGCAGCTTGATTGCTGAATGAGTTAATGTCATTAATTGCACAGAAAGTCCCAAATTCTAAATTTTGAAATATTAATTTCAAGTATCATAGTAAGAAACATAGACATTGGGAAAGGAAGTTGCAAAAACTTTTTTATTCAACGATGACAGGAAGTGATAATGATAGACTAGTGAGAATGGCCAGTGAAGTTCTTCATAGCAGAGCTGTCCTCATTTATTAGCTGGAGCATTTATTTGCTAAAACATCAGCAAAAAGTTGTTCTAAATGTTTGTCCTCAAACAGAATCCTTCTGCAGCCTTCCTAGAGCCATCCTGTTGAGAATGACACTGTATCTCCTCTTAAAATAACACAAATTCCCTGGAAAGGAAAGATGGGCATAGCACTTGTTGGATATCTACTAGATACTACATTCATGTTATTGCTATTACTGCTGAGAGGTGAGGAGTAAGTATGCTCATTTAATATGATGAATCTGAAGATGGGGACATTTCCTAACTTGCCCAAGTTTAAACAACTATGGAGTAGCTGAACCAAGATTAAAAGACAGGCCTGTGTGACTATAAAGTTATGACCAGCCTGTTATTAACATTTTAATATGAACTAGTTCATCAGATATTTAAAACAGATTCTACAGACTTCTTTTGGAATGACTCAGTAAAGTAAACAGATATCAAACTTTCCCAAAGTCATTTGGCTTCCCCTGGACTTTGGAACAGCTGAGACAAAATGTAAATGTGGAATTTTAAATGGCAAATGTTGCCAGGGAAAAGCAATACTGGGTAAGTGAGTGTGAATATAATTGTGCTTTACTATGCTAATGCTTGTGGTAGATCTGAGCTAAGTGGTATCCAGGTGGGCTACTGATGCTGGCTGGGTTATTGTTAAGGAACAGTCGGGGTTTGAGAGAAGAAACTGGGGCTACCTAAAGAAAAGTGAGCCTCTGAGAGGCCAATTAATATGGGAGGACCTTGTTAGCTAGTCTCACGGAGGGGACATTTAATGAAAGGACCAGTAGGAGAGAGATCATCATGGAGAGGCTAGGGAAAACTCAGACTGGAAGCTGAGCTTAGTAGAGCTGTGTAGGACACCGCATCTCAGGAACAGACACATATATTCATAATTTCCTCTGGATAGATGCTGAGAAGCACCAGCTGAATGAAGGAATTTAGGAACCTGCAAATAATTTTGATCTTAAGCAGAA
The DNA here is from genome assembly GCF_001890085.2 of Hipposideros armiger. Taxonomy (NCBI): domain Eukaryota; kingdom Metazoa; phylum Chordata; class Mammalia; order Chiroptera; family Hipposideridae; genus Hipposideros; species Hipposideros armiger. The sequence continues at coordinate 128,503 of NW_017732179.1, read as the reverse complement.
AGCATAGATCTGAGGGTTTGCAGAGGAAGGATCGTTGCTTCCCATTGATTCAAAAGGGAGCTAAAGGAAACAGCCTGACTGAGCACAGAGGCTTTAGAAAGTGTAGTGTCTTTAAGTAGGAGCCTTCTGCTTAGAAGAACATATATGGAATAGCGAGTCTGGTTCATGGAATAGAGAACCTGGTTCATGAACACCAAGATGAATTGGAAACATGGGATATAATCTCAATATGGTTAACATAGAAATTCTAACTCATGCAGTAAAACAATTTATGCACCTGAGCTGATTATGCTGTGGTATACTGCTAGAAAAAAGGCTGTGAGTCTCATGGGTGCTCTTTTCAGAGGAGTAACATGCACATTGACTTCAATATTTCCCTTATGAAAAATGCCAATAGAGCCATGCTGTGGAAGACTTTGCTTGGTTTTGTTACATAACAGATTTGGGTAGGGAGGAAAGTGGAGAGGTTTGTGTAGATTCCTTGGAAGGGAATGCTGGCTTACCTGCATGCTTACTGTGGCACCCTGGCCAATCCAACGCAACAGAAGATCATTGTGTTGCATGGACAGAAGGAGAGATGCAAAGAGAGAGAAAGAAACTTTAAAGGAAGGGCAAAGAGTATAATTTTCTCTGGAGTTGGATTTGGTAAGAAGTTCCATAGAGTCATCACTGGTCAGGCAGCTGTTAACTCTTTCTTTTCTTTTCCTTTCTTTCTTTCTTTCTTTCTTTCTTTCTTTCTTTCTTTCTTTCTTTCTTTCTTTCTTTCT
>NW_017732179.1:71174-127591 GCF_001890085.2 Hipposideros armiger | reverse complement strand
ACATCATCTATATATCATGTGGTGTGTTCACCACCCAGAGTCAGTTCTCCTTCCATCACCATATATATGATCCCCTTTACCCTTATCTACTCCTCCACACCCCTTATTGGTGACCATTAAACTATTGTCTGGGTCTATGAGTTTATGTTTCTTCATTTGTTTGTCTTGTTCCTTTGTTGTTTTCAGTTTTATATACCACATATCAATGAACTCATATGGTTCTCAACTTTTTCTCTATGACCTATTTTGCTTACCATAATAACCTCAAGATCCATCCATGTCATCGCAAATGGCACTATTTCATCTTTTCTTATGGCAGAATAGTATTCCATTGTGTATACATACCACATCTTCTTTATCCAATCATCTATCGAAGGACACTTTGATTTCCATGTCTTGGCCACCATAAATAAAGCTGCAGTGAACATCGGAGCACATATATCTTTATAGATAAATGTTTTAAGATTTTTTGGATAGATACCCAGGAGGGGGATTGCTGGGTCATATGGTAATTTTATTCTTAATTTTTCTGAGGAACCTCCACACTGCCTTTCATAGTGGCTGCACACACCTGCATTTCCACCAACAGTATATGAGGGCCCCTTTTTCTCCACAGCCTCTCCAACATTTGTTATTATTTGTCTTGTTAATGATAGCCATTCTAACTGGTGTGAGGTGGTATCTCATTGTGGTCTTTATTTGCATTTCTTGATGATTAGTGATGTTGAGCATTTTTTCATGTCTATTGGCCATATGTATGTCCTCTTTAGAGAAATGTCTATTTAGGTCCTCTGCCCATTTTTAAATTAAATTGTTTTTTTTTTGTTGTTGTTGAGTTGTATGAGTTCCTTATGTATTTTGGATATTAGTCCCTTATCAGAGGTGTTTGCAAAAATCTTCTCCCATTTGGTTGGTTGCCTCTTTATTTTGTCAATGGTTTCTTTTGCTGTGCAGAAGCTTTTTAGTTTGATATAGTCCCATTCATTTATTTTAGCTTTTTCTTTTACTTCCTTTGCCTTTGGAGTCAAATTCATAAAATCCTCTTTAAACCCAAGGTCCATAAGTTTAGTACCTATGTTTTCTTCTATGTAGTTTATTGTTTCAGGTCTTATGTTTAGGTCTTTGATCCATTTTGAGTTAATTTTGGCAATCCTAAGAAAAAAGAACAATGCTGGAGGTATCACACTCCTTGACTTCAGCTTGTACTACAGGGCAACAGTAATAAAAACAGTATGGTATTGGTGGAAAAACAGACACACAGACCAATGGAGTAGAACTGGGAACCCAGAAATAAACCCATGTAAATATGGGCAGAAAATTTTCAACAAAGAAGCCAAAAACATACAATAGAGAAAAGACAGCCTCTTCAATAAATGGTGCTGAGAGAATTGTTAACACTTTATTGGCCATGGCTATAAATAACTTCAAATATTGTGGTTCATGGAAGAGCAGTTAGAGTAACAGAACAACTATTAAAATGAGGAAAGAGAAAGGCATAAGCGAGGGAGGAATTTAAAAGGAAAGACCAGGGACAGCACTGCCCAGGGTCAGACTGTCTCCTCAGAGCAGACAAAGAAATTTATGCAAAATTTATGATGAACTTAGATCTAAGACAATGCATGCTTTGAAACTCCAATCTATTTAAATGATGATAAATGTCACAGCTGTCCTCCTTTATCGCCTGATTTGCCCAACAGAAGAGAGAGATTTCAAATTGTCTTTACTAAGGAGGGGATAAAAATCACTTAAAATTCGTGTTTCAGACTGTCTCATAAGTCTCTTCAGCTACAGAAAGTTATAGCCCTTTAAAAAGAACCAACAAATAAATGATTATATAAAAATAAACTAATGTTCCATCTGGTCCTGGGATTGGTCATAATTAAGGCAGATTATTCTGTCATTGATGTCAGCCACAAAAGATTAGTAGAAAATTGTCTAATTTTTTTTAATGACCCATCATTGAATTAGTCTTTCATTAATTTAATAAAATGGTTTGGAACCCATCAGTCATACCTTATTCTATTTCATAAGGTACCGAAACTCACAACTCACAAGCATTAAGAAGTATGTTGCTTCAAACTTCAAACTCTTGAGAGTCAAGGTTTGCAATTGAGATCTGGTGAGCATCTAGAGATTTATCTTATCTCCAAATTCCAATATTGTATTTTTGCCCATTTAAGCTTTCTCCTTTAGATGAACTACTATCAGTGCTGTTAAATTCATTAAACAAGGAGGCCATTAGACAGATGGCTGTAATGCCTTGGCAGCCTATGTTAGCAAACCAAACCAAAACATTAGCCTGAAATGCCTCTAGGTTTAAGAAATTGAAACTTAAGGATAGTCAATCACAAACAACCAACTAAAGCTTTCCTGAATAAGGCAACTTACACAGCAGCCAATCAGATAATTTCCTTTCCTTGCTCCCATGTCTTCCATATAAAAGTGTTTCTCCTAGCTCCTACAGGTGGAGTGCCTCTAATCACTCTGGTTTCCCACTGCCCTATTCAAATTGATGTTTATTCAAAAAACAAAACAAACAAACAAAAAACCAAACTCTTCAAAATTTTAATATGCCTCAATTTATCTTATAATAGTGCTAAGGGAAAACAAAGGAGCATTTCTAATAGAGACCTTAGGAAGTGCTTACCTCTGTTCAGCTGTGACTCTATATGTATTGCTCCCAAGCAGATGTGACCAGAAGATTCAGTTCTTCAGATAATATACATCTCATTCCAAGTGGTGAAAACAGATGTATTGTTATATGAAAAAAGCAAAGAGCAAAATAGTGTGTATTAAAACACTAGCATTTGTATGAAACTATGTATGTGCATATGTATTTATAAATATCTCTGGAAAATATTCAAGAAAATGATAAGAGAGCTGTTGCCATTAGGGATTACAGTTGGTGGCTAGGGTATGGGGAAGGAGTAAGGGGAGATTTACTTCTCACCATAAACATTTTTGGAACCTTTTAAGGTTGTGCCATGTACATGTATTGCCTATCAAGATGACAATTAGCCAATTAAGCAATGAGGGCAAAACAAAATGGTAGGGTTGACCATTCTGGGACCTTGGGGTTTCTATGGTTGGCTCACATAGACTTTGATTATTGAAGCTTTTAAAGTATTAATGCTTCATCCCCCTTCCCTTTGGTGAAATGGGTGACTTGTCATGTGCTTAGTTGCTATTGTGTTATCTTTCATGTCTGAGGACCATTGGGGGATGGGTGCAGATTGAATTCTTTTTGGTAACACCCAAAGTCTGTAGATTAAGAATTTCTGTCAAACTACAAAAGCGCTGGTACCACAGAATCCCTATTAGCAAGTAAACCTAAGACATGGGGTAGTGCTGATGCATGATATCTGGTGGCAGAGAATTTAACTTTTCCTCAATCAGCAGGATTTGGAAAAATCTTAGGGAAAAGAGAAAGCAGTTTACAGATATGAAACAGAAGTTCAGATCTGGGGGAAAATGAAAAAAGAAAACTTACAGGACTCTATTTTTTAGATTTATTTTGGTTACAAGTAGCAACAACTCTATTTGAATTAACCTAGGTAAGAAGGAGACGTTATTAGAAGGATACCAAGGACATCCCCCCAATCAGGGAGGGATAGGGGCACAGTAGGGCCTGAAGCACAGCTGGAAATATTGAGAATGTCCACCAAACTTTATTTCCTCTCTCAGCCTCTCACTGCATGTTTATTCCCTTGGACCTGCCTCATGCACAGGTAGGACTCAAGGTTAGCGATGGAGAGCTCTGTTTACAGTTTCCCTACTAGAGAAAGAACCTACTACTCTTCCCTGAGTTCTGGTCTTAAATATCCCAGGAAAGAACTCTGATGGGCCTGGCTTGAGTCATATATCCATCCTGGAGGTGATCAACTGTAGTTAGGGGGTGTAGGTTTATTGTCCTCAGTCACTTTTACTGGAACCTGTGATTTGGTGTAGGGATAAGGGAGAATAAATAAATGCTTTTTCTGGGAGAAGGAGATAACACATAAGCAATAGAAGGGGGAGCACGCGCAAACCGCGAATGTGGTATTCTACCAGGAGCACTCCTGACCACCTCCTGTTTCCTTGTACTACCTCCAATAGTTAAGAATCTTGAAATCAAAATACTTCTGAGAAAGGAAACATAGTGTTGAATTTACTTGAAGTTTAAATGACTTACGTATCTGCTCTCTCTTTCCTGAGATAAGAACGTTTTGTTTGGGGAGTGTGTGTGTGTGTGTGTGTGTGTGTGTGTGTGTGGTGGGGGTAGTGGGGAGGGATAGGATGGAAAAATCAGGCTCAGAGTTCCTGAAGGGAGTAGGAAATATGGATTCTATTCTACTGCCATTCCTTTTTTAGATGCTTCCTTTCCTTCCTTTGCACCCAATTTCTCCTTGTCAGGCTGTTAGTGTTACTGAGGTGTCAATACCACCAGCAGGGCCATAGAGGTTATACATCTCTCTCTCATTCACATTGGACTGCATAGAATTCTAGTGTGTTCTATAGTCACTGTGAATGGTGGCCCCTAGAGTTGTGCAATGCGGCAGTCTAAATGGATTATCAAGTATGCATACATGTTGCTTTTCAAAAGCTCTTATTGAATTTTTTCATGTATGACAGACACACACACACACACACACACACACACACATGGGTTAATAATAAAAATATATAAACATTACATTAAATGACATATAATCTGTTTTTCCATGCTTAAGTTGACAAACTGAAGTCTGTGGGCCAAATACAGCCTGCTACCTGTTTTTTTTGTTTGTTTGTTTTTGGTAAATAAAGTTTTATTGGAACACAGCCACACTCCCTGCTTATGTATTGTCTGTGTCTGCTTTCATGCTATGGTAGCAGAGCTGAGTTATTATGACAGAGACCATATGTCCACATTGCCTAAAATCTTTACTAGCTGGCCCTTTGCAGGAAGAGTTTGCCAGCTTCTAGACCAGAATATACACTAGAAATTGTAATTGTCCGCTGATCTGGGAAACAGAACCCTCCACATTGTTAGTCACTTTATTACAAATAAAACTCAGCAAGTAAACAAAAGATAGGAATGGCTCAGTTGGGATTGTGAAAAATCAGAGTTAGAAAGTATAGTTGGAGATCATGGAGCCCAATTCTTATGTTTGTAAGTAGGGAAACTGAGGCTATGAGAAACTAAATAACTTGATCAAAGCCACATATATCAAGTTAGACTGAAGGCTTGGCTGGTGTTCTACCATTACACCATTTGATGCAGCAGCTCCGCATCCGTTTTTGTGTGTACTCCTTCGTTTTTAGAACTACCCTCCCTCCGTTTTCAAGTTTTTATCCTGTGTGAGTGTCTCAGTCAGCAGTATTAGTGTGTTCACCTTGATTTTAAGCACTTCATTATTGTTACTGCACCACAGTACCCATAATATGTTCATATTCATTATTCTCAACTTACCTACTCTTTCTGTCCTTTTTCTTAATATCTCCATATGCACTTTCCTATGTGATAAGTTCTTTGTGAATGGCTGTTTTAGATCGGCTGTCGGGTATTCCCTGTACTTTTTCATTATTGAGCCATCCCCTACCAGATGTTCTCACATTTCTCTTTCATCCCGGAAAGTCACCTTGGATGCTGTTGATACCAGGAAGCCTGGGGTTTCGAGGTATAGACTTCAGAATACGGTGATTAAGAAACATCACGTAGTGATTATGTCCCTTCTGTACCACCAGCCCTGATGAAGGCATTCACTGTCTCCTCCCTCATCTTGCCCTGCAAACATTCAGTCCAAAAGTATAGGTTGAGTTTGTCTTAGGCACACTGCCATGTAGGATGTCAGAGACTATAATTTGGAGATAGAAGGACTGCTTTGGGTTGTAACCACAGGGCAGTGTTTCCTATCCCAGCAAAGGATTCAATAGTGGGAGCAGGTTGTCTGTTCAATTGTAAACAAAAGGTTTTCGGGGAGCTATGTTAGGTCACAGCATAAAATAATACAAAAATAACAATAGATTAGAAGTCAGGAGACCTAGTTTTAGGTCTTAGTTTTATAATTAATTTCCTGTGTGACTCTAGGTGACCTGGTTAGCCTCTGTGGATCTCAGTTTCCCCAACTGTAAAATGAGTAGTTAGAGCAAAAATAAATCAAATCAACCTTCTAGTTAGTGACCATATTTCCTGTGCCCCAAATTAGGACATATGCTCCGACAAGTACAATTACACTTATGGGGACAAGGAGACAGGAGATTTAAAATATGGATTGTTCTAGAAGATCTGGAACATCTGGCTGCCATACCTCCAGTTATAAAATTCTTTTAAGATTTAAGGCCTTCTTATTGCTTTTGTATATTTAAGGACTTTCTAAAATTTATGGATTGTTAATGATCCCGGGCACAAATTCTATTAATTTTTATGCCTCATAGTTTCTCAGCCTTCACATTGTCACTATATTCGTCACACTCCAAAGCAATTCCTTTATACTCTATTCACTCATGCAAAAATATTTCAAGATTTCTTCTTATGTCCTGATCTAGGGTTGTTGGATACAGTTGTCCAAGTCATGCCCTGTACCAGGTAGCCACGCAGTGGGCGGAAGGTGACTAAAATACAGTCCATACTCTGCGCCCCCATCACAGGCCAAGTTCACCTGGAGGAAATAGCATTAAGGTATCCTATGAGCTAGTGGTTTCCCTATGTTAGATACTGGACATACTACAGGGCTATAAGATAAATGCAGTTCCTATGTTCTTAAAAATGATAGTTAGATGGGAAAGGTATACCAATAATTATAGAAAATGTAAGTACTATCATAGTAGGATGAACAAATTACTAAAGGAACACAGGTAAAGGAAGGAGTAATTCGGAGGTATGGGGCAGTGGGAAGTGGACAGAGTCACGGAAGAAATCTCAAGGGCGGTTACTGCTGTACTTTCTTGGCATATCACTTCATCCCAAGGAGGAGAGCTGCTGTAGATTTGTCATGTTCAAGGGTATTTATTGGATTGGGCTTTCCAAAGGATGGAGTCTTAGTGTCAGGTATAAAAATCATGAACCTCTAATAGGGTAAATAGCCCTATATGTATTTCCCACAAGGCTGTGAGGATGTCAGGGCCCATGACATTCCTGCTTAAGAAAAGAGAACTCCCACACTTACCTTTCTCAGATTCTTAGAAAGGCACCAAAAACTAGAGTGAAATCCCACTGAAAAAGTCAGGTATGCTGTCCAAGTAAAATAATTAAGTTCGAGGCAGTCTTGCTCAGGTTAGACAACTCACAATTTCCTGTTAGGGTTTTAAGTCAAAGCCCAGTTAAAAGTGATCTTTTGCCTAGGCTTCACTTACGTGGTAGTAGTTGCCATAAGAACCTCTCAAGGTTATAGGTGACTAATTAAAAACAGAACTCTAGGATTCAGATGTCTTTAATCTCTGTTACTAATAGTTACATTTCAGCTGGGTTTTAAAGGTTGAGTAGGAGTTTGCCTGTCAAGCAAGTTGTGGCAAGATGCCACATATGAAGGGACCAATATGTGCAATGACTTGAATTAGTGAATGACATTTCATATTTAAGAAACTGGAGCAAAGGATGTGCTCAATAACTAGGTTGGTAATACAAAGGGTCATGATGCTCAAGTGAAATGTATGGATTTTATCCTGTGGGCAATGTACAGAGCTAATGGAAGTTCGAAGTGACAGAATGATATAATTAGATCTCTGTTGTAGTGTGAAGGGCGGATTGGAACAGAGAACAGATTGTAGCCTGGAAATCAGTTAGAGATAATGAGGGTCTTGAACAGGGAAGCAGAATGTGAGTGGGAGAAAAGACCTGATTCAAGAGACAGGGCCCTTCAGATGTGGCCTTGAGGAAGAGGGGGCATCAGGAATGCTAGGATGCTGAGAGCTGATATCGAGACTATGGGGAGGGGGTGTGGAGTGAATTGGGTTGGTGAGGGCAGGGGTTGAGAATTATACATGATGGTTAATACAAGGATTTAGAAGTATGTCTATGCAATGTTGATTTGATTATCTGAGGTAGAGCAGGGTGTGAGGGATAGCCAGTTGCTATTTGGCATGGAAATCAAGAACCATTTGGCTCTGCCATCAGCCCAACTCTCCCCATCTACTCCTCTAATGAAAACTGCATAAGCATGCATTGGTAGTATAGGATTATTGTGGGGTGGAGAGGGTCAGGAAGCAGCCTTGTCGAGGATGTATTATAATCAGACCAACAAAGCTCTGTCACTAGAGGCTATTTGTTAGAATTTGCAAATAATTTACTCATACCGAAATGGTGACAAAACTAGACTCAAAGCAGGGAAAAACTGTTAGAATAGCAGGTTTATAAAACTATGATAATAATAGCTGCCATTTATTGTTCCAGGCATTTTATGCACATTAATTTTATTCAATTCTCACACAACACAATGAAGAAAATATTATTTTTCTTGTTTCTTAGAGAAGGAAACTGAGACCCAGAGATATGAAGTAACTTGCTGAAGGAATATTACTACTAAGTGGCAGAGTAATTATAAAACCAGGTCCCCCTGGTTCCATGCCCTCTCCAGCATCAGAAGCCTTCTCTTTAGCCCACTTAAGACTGAAGACAATTAGCAGCATCATTTGCATTTAAATAATACATTTGCTAAGCACAACAGATTCTTATCTATTTGTTAATGAATTGCTGAATTCTATAAAACCTTTGTGGCTTCTAGGGCCTTTTTCTCCTCATTTTCTCCCTATTTAGTTATGTCTTTCACAGCCTTGGGGACACATTAAGGTGGTTTAAATTCTGGTGGAATCAATTTTCCCCTGGCAGGTATTTGTCAACTGTTTCTGCTCACTTCAAGCTTTACACCTCTTGCTTTTTCAGCCATTGAAATTTAATCAACAATATCCTACTTTCTAGGGTCGTGCTTCATCTCATTGGTATTTAGTAAGTGCTCAATAAATATTTGCTGAATGAAGGTATAAAGTTTTAGCTGTTGGACTTGTATAATTTTGTCCCCAAAATGTGTTCAAGTGGTGACGCTCATCTTCTATGCTTTCTTCTTACTATTGCTTCTATATTCACCAATATCCCAAATTCAGCTTGAATAAAGCCAAATCTATTAGTTTTTCTCCTAAAAACTCCTCCTCTTATATTCCCTCTCTTGGTTACTGGCATCATTGTTGTTCTAGCCAATCTGTTTTGTTTATAATTAGATCCTCTTATTCTGTAAGAGATTCCACCCTTTTCCCACTGGCATCATACTTATTAAGACAAGTTCTTATTATCACTTGCTGAGTTATTGCAGTAGCCTCCTAATTGTCCCTCTTCATCTAATATTTCTTCTCTTCCATTAACCTGGCACAAATTTGGTTCTATCCTCCCTTGCACAAAAATCTTGTATCTTCAACTTCTATACGTGGTGTTCAAGGCTCTTCACAATATTTCACTTGCCTTCCTAGTGTCACTTTGACAGCCTCCCTACACAGCCTATCCAATAGCCACGCTGGGCCACCCTCTCTCTTCCTTAATGTCCCAATCACTTTCCTACCTCTGAGCCTTGCTTTGTGCAGTATTGTCTCCTGAGCATAGTGAGGCATACATGACTGTACCTTCCCTGGTTGGATCTGAAGAAGAGACTACTAATCAATCAGAGCATGTCTCAGCAGGCCTAGAATCAGACTCAGAATCCTCAGCCAGGTGAACTAGAACTGACATAAAGACCACCCTGGTTTCCATGTGGCCCTTGTAGGATTTCACCCCCTTTACCAACTCTCAAAAGCAAAGTAATGGGCTGGCCAAGTGGCTCAGTTGATTAAGAGCTCGCTCAAGAGTGAGAGATCTGAGCAACAAGGTTGCCAGTTTGATTCACAGCCTGAGCTGAGCTGCCAACAGGTGGCAAGATGGCTCAGCTAAAAAAAAAAAAAAAAGCAAAGTATTTTTTCTAGACCCAGATCCAATGGCATCTCTGCTGTGGTACCTTCCCCATCCTCTGGCTGAAATTGATCACTTTCCTTAGGAACTGCTCTTTGTCTTTACCTTAAGGATTATGTTTGTTTTTTGCTCTGCACAATAATCATTTAAGTACAAATTGATCCTCCACTGGAGCCCTGAGTGTCCTGAGGGTGAAGACCGTGTGGGGTTCTCTTTTGAATTTTCCACAGCTCTAACCACAGTGCAGGGGTTAATGTTTGTCAAGTGTTTCAGCTTCTCACACATCTGCCTTTATGAAGGTCATATAGGAGCTTGCTGTGTTTTCTGTACTATGTTTTAAACTCCTCAAGGGCAGGGATCAAGCCTTGTTCATCTCAATACCCACAGCCCTGAGAACTCGGTAAATTGTTTCAGGTAGTTTTGTGAACAGCTTTACTCATTCTTTGTCAACAATCATATTGTGTCCACTTAATATCCTTCAACTGGAGATTTTTGTAAAATATTCCGTATCTCAGGCTTATTATTTGTGATTGACCTTCTCTCCAAATTAGGGCAAACTATCAAGGATTTACTGAGTTTCAAAACCTTGAAAGTCACAGCTCAGCAGAAAGTCAACAGAGAGGGAAGCAGCAGCATGGTAGGATTTGGAGAGAATGCAAAACTCTCTCTTAGAGGGAAGGAATATAAAAAGGAAAGAGAGATGGGGGAACAGAAGGACAAAGGAAAAAGATACATTCCCAAAGGAGGGGGCAGACGAGGAGACAGAGAAGGGAGAGGCCGGAAAGATGGAAGGAGATAGGAAGGCAGGCAAGAAGAAAACGGAGTTGGAATTTCATAGCATATGCCACCATTAAAAACAAATTAGGCTGCTGAAAAGAAGAGCATGTCTGACATTTAAGAAAATATATATGATGATTTTTCTTTCAAGTACGAGGAGAATGAGGTGGGGGTAAAAGCAATTTTATTATTTTAACCTAAATAGAATATGAGCTAGAGACGAAAGAGTTTTTTTCAAAAGAAAGGAGGATAAAACGGTCATAAAAAGAAAGAAGAAAGAAAGTGTAAATAGAGGGAGGGGGCACGGGGAATGAGTGAATACATTGAGAAATGGTAGGCGGGAGCAAGGGATGGTAACTGCAGGCAAAAAGACAATGAATGAACATGTTTGTGTGAATATAGGGGCTTCTTTGTGAAGATGAGCGCTTACATCTGCCTTTGATCAGCCACATGGCAGCCCAGGATCAGATCGGAAAGCAAATGAGATGATAAAGTGGATGCAACCACAGTAAGTCTCAGACCCAGGAGGGAGAGAGGGAGGGGGAGAACAAGGGAAGGAGAGAGGCTGTCTGCCTGGGTTTTCATGCCCAGGAGGGCAGGCCTGGCAGTGATCCCAGTGTCCTCTCTGGCCCTCAGGAGTGCCCCAGGGCTGTGCCGCCCTTGGGGAGAGAGCCTCAGGGAGATCCTGGGCCTTTTCCTGCAGGCAGACCTGTCTTTGCTGACACAACCCAGGAGCTGATGCCTGAGAATTTGCTTAGCTCCAGGGACTTTCTCAATTGGCATTTCTTTACCCCCAGACAGGCCAGAAAAAAAAAGATGAAACTCTTATTTCAAAGGGATTTTTTTTTTTTCTTTTCATACCTCCCTCTCTCCTTTCAGAGCCCTTTTATGGCTGAATTGCCAGAATGGCTGCTTCATATGTAAACTTGACCATATTCTACTCATGAGTTTCGTTGTGGGTTTCTCGACTATTCGTAATGAGAGCCCCGTAATCGTAAATCAGCTGTTTGAAAGACTTCTTAACTGTCTTTAAGGCATTGGAGAGTGGCAAAAGACCCATGAAATCTAGGATACATGAATCAAAAGAACTGCTGACATTTTGGAGTGCCTAATAGGTGCCATGCACAGTACGGGCTATGCACTGGCTTATATTATCTCATTTAACTGGAAGGAAGCAACTTGATGGTTCTCATTGTACAGATGAGGAAATGGAGGCTCCGAGGTGTTAACTAGCCGGCCTAAAATTATAGAGCTACGAAAGTAGGATTGGAGCCTAAATTTCCATGCCTTTTCTGTCTCTGCATGTGATTCTATAGGTGGATATTATACACACACACACACACACACACACACACACACACACACACACACACACANATATATATATATATATATATATATATATATATGTATTTAATTACCAGAATATCAGAAGAAGATATTTCTAAGGCAGGTGGCAGTGTAAGTTAATTAAATCTGAGCAGACCCACAGCTCAAATCATTTGTCCTTCCAAAGACAGTGTTTGTCATTTGAGCAGTCCCATTCTGTTCAGTTGTGTTTGTAGTCTGGAGGCGAGACTCACTATTTCATCTGATTTTAAAGTTGGCCAGGCAAGGGAAGTCAGGAGAGCTCAGCATGCCGAGAACCATTCCTTGAGAAGTAGAGGAAGAAAGGCTCACAGGAATCACAGATGCTGTCCCTATCCTCCATGATTATATAATTTAATGAGGGTATTTAGAGTGCACATGAATAAAACATGTAAAAGCATAAAGGAATCAAGATATAAGCACACTCAGATGAATGTTGAAGAGAACGTCTCAATTTTGTACATTTCAAAGAGGTTAAGGTGTGGGAAGGGGAAGGCTGGGAGGGGTGTCTTTCCACCCCTTTGCCATATTGGGGGAGAAGGTATGTGTGCACATGCACCTTGAGGGAGAGGAGGGTGGAAAGAGGGGAATCTGAAAACGATGAGTCTAATAAGAGAACAAACATAAGAGAGGAGAGGGGGGATAAAGAATAGTGCTTTAGTGCCAATAGTTTCAGGGTAAGCCATAGATTGTTTAGCTGAAGCTAAACGCTGCACCTGACTTTGGTTTTAAGATCAGAAAGAAAGTCACCAAGAGGTAACAGGACGGGATCCTTGCATGGAGGGCGGGGCAGTGCTCTAAGCATCCCATGCCTGAGGGCTCCAAAGATGGCTCAGGATGTCTTGTGGGACATTAGTGGGTCCTGTACCCCGAGACAGAACTTCTCTTCAGAGGAGAGACAGTGAACTGGTAGAAGATAAGCCCACTTATAACCATGGATCTCTATCATAGAGAAAAAGGACTCTGCTCCCCCACTAACGTCATTGTGCCATTCAAGGACTAGAAGTAAAAAAGGAACAAACCTAGTCAGAGCAATGCAGCATCCTCTTTCTACATGACATATAGTGTAAGAGTTGTACAAGGTAACTGAGAAAAAAATGAGCCATGGAAACTGGGAGAGGAGTTGATTGCAGAGGGCTCTCTGGAGGTGAATCTGGAAAGGGGTTTTAAAGGGAATACTATGGAAAAGGACTCTTGTAAAAAAAGGAAATCCAGAGAGGCAGTGACAATAGAAAAAGGAGTGACTAGGCTATAAGTTAGACAGCATTGCTCCAAGTAGAAGCCATGATAAATGAGATTATCAAGGAAAGGGGCTCTAGCCCACTATTCTTGGAAGCTTCAGCAGGGCCAAAAACTGTGCAGTGAAGTGCTAAACATAGTCATGAAGTAGGAATTTAGTCCTGCTTCTTGGAAGAAAATCAGAAATTTAGAATGTGTGGAGTGAGGGATGGGGAGCATGTGAGGGTCCACATGACCATCTAGGCTCAGTAAGTGACTAGGCTTGAAAAGTCTTTCGTAAAATGGTTTACATATAGAGATTTCTGTTTTTCCCATTTCTTTTACTGTTTGTGTGACAAAGGAGGTTTTATGCTTAAAGAAGGAACAAGGTCTCAAAATACAATAACATCCAACTTAATGCATCAGGTCTTTAAAATTTCATCATTAAAGAAAAATACATCAGGCCTTTAGAAAGCTTTTTTTTTTTAAATAAAAATGACAAACATAAGACAATATATATTCACTGATGTCAGTGAAGATATTTCTTTCCACTTCCAGGATGGCCCAGTAAGTTAGAAGTATGAGTTCTAAAGCTAGAAATACTGGATCAAAATCAGATTCACCTTTTAACTAGCTGATGATTAGCAACTTAAACTATTATAAACCTACATACCTCATCTGGAATAGGGGATAATGACTACTTACCTCCTTGTGTTATGATGGTGATACAAAATAATTCATTTAAAGCGTGCACTAGCATCATCATAGTAAGAGCTCTAAATGTAATGGTTAAAAGTGCTTTTATCATTATCATTCTGACCTGGTACTGGCTTAACATACAGGTCTCGTTAATTACTTTCTTGGACTCCATAGTTAGAAGTTTTGTGGAAATATTTGGGGGAACATTCTATAAACTTTGTCATAAAGTGTAAATTTGTGTCCAGACTTACTATTTCTCAAACAGATTTTTTTTCCAAAAAAAGTGATTTCTAAATAAAACTATATACTTGAACATATACATTTTGTAATTCATAGATCAAACATAGGGAAATGTGTAACAGTCCCACATTTGAACCATACTAGAAATTAAACATGAATGAACACCAAACCCTCTACCCCATCTATTTAAGCCATGGTTCGTAGTTTTAGAACTGCATGCCTGAAGTAACTTTACCCACTTTTCAGAAGAACCTCGAAAACATGGAACCTTGAACTGAATGTTCTTTTTTTAATAATTGGACTCAAAGTTAGCTCTTGGCACCTTTTCCACTCTGCTTTCTGGATCAACACACTAGCCAATCAACTGATCTGTTTGATACTTCCATCATCATTTAAATCTTGCCAGATTCCTCTCCAGCTCTAAATCTTGACTCTCAGCAGCGAGTTGACCTTTTGGTACACGGTCAATTGTATTATTTGTGATTGCTTTGGGACTTTTAGGGATAACGTTTTTAATCCTAATAGCATCACATGTTTGTTCTCTCTGAGAGGTTTATTTTGTGCAAAAGTCTGTGGGTTTCCTGCTAATGTCAGGTTGAGCGTTTGTACATATTCAGCGTTTTGTCTCTATTCAGGTTGATAGCAAGAGTCCTGCTCCTCCGTGCTTGTGCTTTCCATTATGGTGTCCATTGTGACCAGGGTCTCTGACATCAGCACATTGGCCACTGTGTTTCATGGTCATTGGTCATCCATTCAGAGCCAGGATTGTGCTTAATGCTGTGGTGGAGACCCAGACACATCAGCAGTGGTCCTTGCCTTAAAAGACAATACGATTTAGGTAATAGTTCAATATAGTACAAGTATTCTGGGGCTGAGTGAGCAAGGCCCATGTGTGTGGAAAAAGTTTTCTCGGGCTCTGGGAAAATCAGCATGATTGACTCAGCTGGATAGTATGGTGAGCTATATAGAGCTGGATTAACTGAGGCCAGATCAAGTGATTATACTTTCCTTCTGACTGAGAAACGTGAAGCTAGGCCTTTAATTCTGTGCATAATATATTTCTGAGAATATGTTTGAAGGTCTGATGAGCTGAAGTTGAACAACACACTTGCATCTTTCATGGTTGATTTTGGTTTTCAGTGTTAAAAAAATATTGCAAAATTGGTAATTTCACCTTGTCTTCTAGGCATAATTTTCCTGGAAATATTTTTAGTGTTTTATACATTAAAGAGAAAAAAAAGACTTATCTTCTTTCATTGGCTTCACTCCTAAATGATCTATTTAATTTAAAGAGCATCCAATTGAAACTAAGATTCACTGCTTTCTGCATATCTCATGATTTCTATGTTTTTCTCAATATTATTAATTTTTTGAGAATGAAGAGTCTGGTCACCAATATGTGCATTTTTATATTTTGCATCCATTTTTATAAACTGCATTTCAAATTTAAAAAAATCTCTCTTTAAGTAACATCAGGAGACATGACATGTAAGATACAACGTGGAGCTACTGTGAGGGGTGGGTGATGGAGAAGGTTCTGGAACTCTGAAACTAGGGTGCCTTCTTCATTCTTCACTTCATCATTCTCTTTGGTGGCTCCCAAGGAATCGCTCAGCCTGTGTGGCATGAGGTGAAATTATTAAAGTATATCATTGCAGTTGTTTTCAAACTTTGTTATGTAGATATGACAGATGTGACATTGCCAAAACAGCATTGGCGGTGGAGAGCATCATTTCCATGTTGATACCTTGAAATGTCTATTCCTCAACTAATTAAGGAAAATCCAAATTTGATATATAAATGGGGATAAAAGGTATAAAAATAAATGAGAAATATAACTGGCCAGCATAATTTTATTTTTCCCTATTAAAAAGTATTCAAGTAGAAGTATAAATGTCAGTAAGCACTGATCACCTCCATTTGTATATTATCTTTGGATAAAGTAGGATATAAGAGTAATAGAAATGCCACACTTGGGCACAAGTGTCTGTCTTTTCTCCAGTTTCAATGGATCTTTATTTTTGTTTTTGCTTTATTCTTGAGTGTACTTTTTAAAACTCACATTGGAACTTCTGTGGTTCTCTTCATCTTGGCTCTTCTAGGACTTTGCTTATATTGAATCATGTTTGTGTTAAAACAAGAAGTGTAAAAACTTGCTTATATCTGTTGCAAAAAGATAGGCTCAAATGCCTACTAGAATTTATCTTACTGTTCATCATGGGTGATAAAGGTATTAGCGAACACTATCTTTTCATTTCTGTCACCTATATGTCAGATTCCTAGGTGGCTCTACTCCTTTTTCAGCTTAGAAATTGAAACACCAGGAGAAAAACAACACAAGAATTGTGAAGAATTTCTCTACTGACATGTTTTTCCCCCCTTCAATGAATATTTCTTTTTTTAAATTTTCTTTTATTGAGATGAAAGTCATAACAAAATTAACCATTTAAAGTGAACAACTCAGTGGCATTTAGTACATTCACAATATCATGCAACCACTGCCTCTATCTAGTTCTAAAACATTTTCATTACTCTAAAAGGAAATCGTGTATCTGTTAAGCAGTTGCTCCTCAAACCCTGCTCCATCCAGCCTCGGGCAGCCAAACAAGCAGCTTTTGTTTCTATGGATTTTCCTTTTCTGGATATTCCATATAAATGAAATCATACACTATGTGGTCTTTTGTGACTGGCTTCTTTCATGTAGCATAATGTTTTTGAAGTTCATCCATACTGTAGCATTTATCAGTACTTCATTCTTTTTTATGGCTGAATAGTATTCCATTGTGTGTGTATACCACAATTTTTTTACCCCCCATTGAGGCACATTTGCAGTGTTTCCACCTTTTGGTTAGTGTGGATAGTGCTATGTTGAACATGGATATACACGTTTATGCTTGAGTATCAGTGGTCAGTTCTTTTGAGTATATGCCTAAGAGTAGAATTGCTGGGGCATATGCTAATTTTATGTTTAAGTTTTTGAGGAATTGCCAAACCATTTTACATTCCCACCAGCAATATATGAGGGTTCTAATTCTTCATATTCTTACCAACACTTGTTACTTTCTTTTTTTTTAATTATAACCATCATAATTAGTGTGAAGTGTTATTCATTTTTGTGTATCAACTCATTTTGTTTTGTCTTTCCCAAAAATGTCCTATAGTGTTCATAACACAATTTTTTTTCCCCTTAAAACATGTGCCAAGTAAGTGTTACACTTAAGCCTGTGAGTATCCAGCCTACAGAACAGAGCTGGTCATGAAAGAATCAGGCATGGAAGTGCAGCTAAGCAGGAATTGTCTGGAAGGTCCTACAAGTCTTGGCAGGCAAGGAATCAAAGCAAGTAATGTAATTCAGGGTGCAGTAGGCAGAATTATGAGATGTCCTCTAAGATTCCCTCTCAGCATTGTATATGCCTTGAATAATCCCCTTCCCTTGAGTGTAGATCTGTGAATGTGATAGGATCATCACTCCTGTGATCATATTACCTTATATAAGACAATATAGAGAATCTCTATACTTCCTACTAAAGATAGAGATATATTCCTACTACAGAATCTCCTGCTGCCATGTTGGAAGAGGGTCATGTGACTAGGACCTGAAAGTGGCCCCTAGAACCTGAGAGCAACCCTTGTCAGCCAACCAGCAAGAAAATGGAAGCCATAGTTCTATACCCCAAGGAACTGAATTCTGCCAGTAACCTTTATGAGCTTGGAAGAGTACCCAGAGCTTCAGATGAGAGCCCAGCTTGGTTGACACTTTGACTTAAACCTATGAGACCCTAAACAGAAAAGTCATTTGAGCCCACCTGAACTTCTTGCCTGCAGAACTACAAGTTAATACACGGGCATTGTTGTAAGCTGTTAAGTTTGTGTAATTTATTACACAGCAATAGAAAATTAATGGAAGATGCTACTCAAAATATTTAGTAATTACTTAATTAGGATAGCATGGGACTGGCCAGTCACAGCAGATTCTGGGCATGAACAATGGTGATGTGCCCCTGTGACTAGTTAGCTGTTATTCCTGGACTGAGTGTGCAGGTTTTATCAGCAGCATCACTAGAGTGGAGGGTTTTGGCCAGGCTATCAATACACACACTGTGTTCACTTTGCGCCTGAATAAGTCTGGCCTGGTTGTGGCCTTCTTTGTATGAGGATGGTTTATCTCCTTTCTAGCAGAGTAAAGCAGGGCCTCCAGGTGCTTGGTATATACGTTTTTTGGAAATCATGAAGTCCCTCAGGGCTGGTGATTGGAATACAGGAAGTTGTCATCTCTGGCTATAGGAACCCAGGAAGATGTACAGATGGTTTTATGTTCAGCACACTTCGCAAAAATCTACAAACACAGTGGCAAAATTATTAGACTTATATCTTGTGTTTTTAAACTATCTCCTGGTTTTCAGGTCATGCAACTGAAATGTAGCAAAACTGCCAAAAATGACAGAACTTGGGAGAGAACAATAAAATGTTTTTTTTGGCTAACTTCACCATTTATTCTTTGAACTATGCTGCTTTCAAACTGGGTTCTTTATCTGTCCTTTTAATCCATCTCTTTCACTTTTATTACTATCATATATTTGGATAGTCTCCATGTAAAATATTTCCATCTTGCTTATGCTTAACATGGGAAGCTCTGTCTATACATTCGCTCTCACAGAGTGTCCATCAATTCTATAATAATAGATTCTCATTGATGATAAAAAAAATTTCCTTAGACATCAGGATTTGAAATAAAAAAACTAAGTTATCTATAAGCTTCAGACCGCTCTAAAATCACATTAAATGCCAAGGGAAGGAGGGAGATAGAAAGGGAGGGAGGGATGGAGGGAGGGAGGGAAATCTACAGGATTCTGAGGGGGAAAAAGTATGATCTATGCATTTTGTCACCATTCAAATTGTTGTTTAAGTATGAAAGGACTAGTTAGATATCCCTAAATATGCAGGAACAAAGGGACTATATCATTTTTAAGTACGTGATGAAATAGAGCCCATTGAAATATAAATTTTTTAAAAAGCTCAGAATGGAAGCATTGTGATAAAGGTATTGGCATAAACACTGAGTCCACATTAATACAGAACTAAGAGGAAGCTGGTAATATATTTCAGAACAGAAGGTAAATGATGTATAACTCGATGTTATTCAAATAACAAAATAAAAATCCGGAGATGGAGCAGGGAGGTGGGTGGGAGTGCTAATTTCCTCGTTTTTCAGAACAAGCAATCAATCAATATTGACTAGATTTGACACATTTAATCCAGAAGAAAAATAATGACTCCAGCTTCTTCATATTTCTCCTAATATTTTTTCTTAAATTTGCTTTTCTCTTTTTTAGAAAAAAAATGATCTGTAAAAATATATATATTAATCTAAATTCCAACAATTCCTTCAATTTTGCTTATATCTTTTTTCTTTAACTTATTTTTAATACAAATTTAAAAGTAGCATAATTTAATGTGACACCATTTTTATTTTTGCCTTTATTTTTCTCTCCATCCACCTCTCACATATTTTTCTATCCACTCTTCTATCTGTATCTGGAATGATGCTTACCTAATATTAAAAATGACTACTACTAGGTTATATGATATAGGTAGTTCTTAAAACAATTTTTATCAGTATGTTGCTTAACTTCTTTAAAAGGTTTATGCATACTTTCATAAAAAATCATTATTAATCTGAAAAAGAGGAAGAAGAGACTTTCAAAGTGATATCTCAGTTGTAATACAGACATTTTCTCAAGTAAAGGAGATAACTGTAGAATATTCTAGGGTAATTTTCACTTTTTAATACCAACTATTATTCTTTAAGACATAGGAAAGTAGGTACAATTCCTTAAATTTTAGCAAAAGAGAAAGACTTAATTTGGCTCTGAAAGAGAAATCTATAATGCAAATGTTGTCTCTGTCCTTAAAATTTATCACTTCTAGTTTCTGGAATACCACTCATAAGACATTTCAATGTAATGGGAATATGGAGTTTGGCTCATAGAGAGCTCTGAAAGACTTTAAAATTCATCTGCATAACTAATGTAACAGTGCCTGACATATTTTGGGCACTCCATATATATTTGTTACTTGTAAATGAAGTGAATTAACAACTAGGCTAAAGTCTCCCATATTTAAAAATGCAAGCATTTTGTACTACTGTACTACTCTCTCAAGTTAATGTTCTTTCTGTTTTCTTCCACCTTCTTTCTATTCTTGAACGCATCCTTGTATTAGTTATGTGTTGCTGAGTAACAAATTACCCCCAAACATAGCTTAAACCATACATTATCTCACATTTTCTGAAGGTCAGGACTCTGGGGAATGACTTGGCTGTGATCTGGTTCAGCATCTCTCATTTCATTTCAGTCAGTCTCGCTGCCAGTCTCTGAAGGGGCCAGAGTGTCTGCTCCTGAGATCACTCATGGGCTGCTGTCAGCAACGTTCAGTTCTGCCCCACATTGGTCTCGCTATAGGGTGGCTAATGAGATGGCTTTCATTAGAAAGCGTGATGAGAGAGAGAGAGAGGAAGGGAAGGGAAGGGAAGAGAAGGGAGGGGAGGAAAGGGGAGGGGAAGTGAGGACAGGGGAGGGAAGGGAAGGGAAGAGGTGAGAAAGTGTATGCAGGAAGAGAGCAAACACACCCAAAGTGAGAGCTGCAGTCTTTTAATAACCTAACCTCAGAAGTGATCTCCCATCACTTCCTCCATATTCTATTATATTTGCTAGAACTGAGTTCCTAAGTCTATTCCACACTCAAAGGAAGGAGATTAAGATCCACCTTTTGTGGGGAGGAATATCAAAGAAATTGTGGGTTTGTAGACCATATTTGCCTAATCCTTCTTTACTCTCCACTGGTTTTTCTACTCCTCAAAATCTTGGCTCTGTCCCTTCCTCTCTACTGACACTACTCTGGAAGACTCCTATTAGCCCCCTTAGTGGTTCAAAGGCCTTTTTACTCAGGATGGCAATCTTTCGTCTCAAAAGCATTGACTGCTTTTCAAGTGTTTGGCCTGTCTCTTTAGGGAGAGTGCCAGCTCCTTGAAAAAGTGGGTAATTATTTACACAGTTTTGTTTCCCCACACAATATCTGAGGCAAAGAAAAATTTAAATACTCTTTAACCTGAATAAGTATGCTTAGTTTATGTTGAAAATATTCTTAGTTTATACTGACACTGTTCAAACTTAAGTCAAATTGTGTTACTTCTCTGCTTGAAACATGCAATTGTTTCCCTCTCAGAGTAAAAGTCAGAAAGTCCTTGCAGTGTCCCCCAAGGCCCTGTATGATCTGCACTCCTCTTCATACACTTCATATCCTATTGCCTCATTTGCTCTTGACTCCATTCAGGTTGGACTCCTTGTTATTATTCCTTAAGCACTAAGACATTCTTTTTTGCCTCAGGACCTTTGCATTAGCTATTCCCTCTGTCCAGAACACCCTTCTCTGACAGCCACCAACTCATTCCCTTACCTGCTTGAGATCCTTGATTAAATGATATGTTGTCACTGAGACATTCCCAACCACAGTATTTAAAATTGACTCTCCTATTCCTTACCCTCTTTCCTGCTTTATTTTTTATATGTAGTGCTTATTACCAAAGAACATACTATATATTTTACTTTTTCATTTTGCTCCTATTTATTCCCTCACTGGAATAGAATCTGTTTTATTGATTGCTCAGTGCCTGGAAGAATGTTTAGCATGTGGTAAATATTTAATAAATATTTGCAGAATTAGTTAATTAATTAACATTACAGACATAATGAGAGTTGCTTTTCAGTTGGTGAGGGTAGCAGCACCATGTCACCAAGCCCCTTCCCTTTTATTCCCACTGCATCTTTGGTGGGACAGGATGGGAAGGCACAGGTGGGAAAGGCGGATGGCTCCCACTTCCAGAAAGGAACTGTGCCTCCCCACAACACGCATTTGATAAAGAGTGGGAGAGGATCACATAAAGATTAAAAAGGAGAGTAAGAGAAGCAGAACATCAGTAAGGATAACCACAGCTGGGCGCTTCCGAGAAATGTATATAGCATAAGAAGGGCGTGCAGAGTGATTTCTGTTACTATTCATGCATCACCATCTAGTTGCTCATTGACAGATGCAGAGCCTTCCAGATCACCCCAATTAAACTGGAGGTTCCATGATCTCCCTTGGAAGTGGCTCCTCATAAATTGCATTAAATCCCAATTCTCTAGAGCACAATCATGCATGAGCCTTGATGAAAATGTATCGCCTTGGTGGTGTCCTGCCTTAGACTATGGAGAAGTGAACCCTCACTGACTGGGCTTGAGTTCCTCATGAGAGAAGAGAGGAGGCAGTGGGGGAAAGGCCCTCGATCTCTCATTTGCTGGGTAATTGTGGTAGTCATAAGCAGGCTCTGAGACGTTTCACCCAGGGAGCACTCCTGGGAATACAGGCTCTGGTTGGAACTACTGAGAGGAAACAGGGACAGGAATATCCAGGGAGGAAATAAATACATACATATCTAGACACAGTTTTTAAGTGAAACAGGCTTTGAAAAATGTCTACCGGAAGCACAAGAACCAGTTTTCATTTTATTTTTCTTCATGTGTCTCAAAATATCCCTCTTTGAGATCAAGAGATTCTTTCAAATGAGACTTTAGGAAATTAATAAGTCATCCAAAGCTTGAATTCTGTGGTATTTATTAAAATCTATGTAATATTTTCCAAAATTATTGTAGAAGTTGACTACAGATTAGCTTAAGAGTAAAAAAATTTTTGAAAATGTGTTTTATTTTAAAGTATCTATTTACTTATTTCTGGTCTATAATTTTCAGCCTACTTCTCTGTGGCCAAATCCATGCCATTCCCATCTCCTACATGACCACATTATTCTTATTGATTTCCTTCTTGAAATCTCTATCTGGGGTCAAATTAACTCTCATTTAATCATAGGCAGGTATGGAATATAGTTGTAAAGACCATGTTCTCTGAACAAACTCCTACTATCCACAAACTGTGTGACTTTGAGCATGTTACTTTGCCTCTTAGTTTTAGTTCCTCATCCACAAAATATCGACAATAATATTGCCTACCTCAGTGAAGTTTTTTTTGGTGGGGGTGAGGTAGGGAGGGTAATAGGATGTTTAGGCTTAAATGATGTAATGTTTCTAAGATGATAATATATGAAATTATTAAATAATACTGTTCTATATACCTGAGGTAAACAACAACAAACCAGAGAAACTTAGTAGGGCCTTACTCATAGTAGCTATTCAGTAAAATATTTTTATCTTGATGAATGGTACCATCACCTGTCCAATTTTACAAGACATAAAACTAGTCTTCTTTGACATTTCCTTTGCTTTCCACCTCATTGTTTCAGCTAAACGATCACCAAATTCTGCTGAATTTCACCTGCAGTCTGTCATTTTTCCCCCTCTCCACCCATGTAGTCATCCCTTGGTCCAAGTTAGTCATCCCAGCGTGCTCCACAGCAGCCATTACTGTGATTCCTTCACTCACTTGGACCCTCTTTCTGTCCTGTCTCCACATTGAAGTGACACAGATCTGTTTAATGCTCAATCTGAACACGTTGTTCTGATAAAGACTTTCTAATCACCTCCCTTTGCTCTTAGAATAAAATGCAAATTCCTTCACACAGCCTCCAAGGCCCTGTGTGAACTGCCCTACCCGCTCTGCTCTTCTCTTCACTCTGTGCCCCAGCCTCACAACTTCCTTTCTCTTCTTTAAACCTTCCATGCTCCCCCTGCCTGGGGATTTCTGCATGCAGGTCCACTGCTGAGACCATCCATCCTCTTCATTTTCCTCTAGTACTTCCTATTTTTGTCCCAAGTTACACTTTCTCTGGACATACGTCTCTGACTTGCCAGACTAAGTCATGGCCCTCTTTTTATAGGGTCGTGCTGCTCTTTCGTTACATTTAAACCAGTTTGTAATTATACATTTATTTGTGTGGTTATTGATTGATGTCTTATTCTTCTATTCTGCAAGCTCTATGAGCATGTCATGTCTCTTCATAGTTGCTATTAAAACCTCAGCTCCTGGAATTGGGTCCGGCCAGTAGTCAAGGCTTAGTAAATATTTGTTCAATCAATGAATGTATGGATGAGCTATTCTTTTATCCTTTCTAGGTCATTTACTTGACCATATAGATGCATATAAGTATGATAATTATTTTTATTTTTAATCTGATAAGATGAACGCTGAGTGTCACTCTATTGTAATGATAAAGCTGGAAAAACTAATTTTAAGCCTTGTCTGTGCTTCATTCTTCTGTAGCTGTAAAGAGAATATTTGGCAGCTCTTCTTTCTCTTCTGCTCATAAATGCTGCTTGAAATCTCAATCCTACTATCTTTTATCACCCTAAGATAGCTTTTCTGTTTCCTCTTTCCTGGTCTAAATTGCTGTCTGAATAAGAATGACTCCATATAAGATGGTAATTAAGAACATGGGGTCTGGAGCTGAAAGTCTTGGGTTTGGATACCGGTTCTTCCAGTCATTATCTGTATGGACTAGAAGACGTTATTTTAACTCTTCAAGCCTCAGTTTCCTTTTCTCAAGTGTGGGTAGTAAAATCTACCACCTCGTATCATTGAAACAACAGCCCTAGATAATAAGTAAACTGACACTTCATCTGTAACATAATAATCACTCAAAACATGGTAGCTGTAGAACAATAATAGATGACCTTATTATTACTGCAACTATTATTTTATTTTCTAGTTCTTAACATCAGACCTTCCTCTACCCCTGCTTGTGCTCACTAATCTCTTCCGGGCAACTCAACATAAAATTACATGCAAATTCTTAAAACCTAATAAATCAAAACAGTACTTCATTTTTCCCCCATTAAGCTTTCAGCATTTCCAGGTTTTTTTTTTTCCTTCTTCATTGTTATATAGAACTTTGGGGTAAAGAAATTTCTGTTTCTTTCTCTTCCGTGTCCCACATGTTTAGGACACTCAACATGTTATATTGGACAGAACTTCTCAATGTTCTGTTTGAGAAGTTATTCAGGACCAAATTTGCATACTTCAGAAACTCATAGAAGAATAATCTAGATTTTGGGACAAGTGCACTTCCAAATATGCTGTCCATGCATTCCCATAAATACTTTCAAAGTTGGCAGATAAATGTCCCCTTTTTGGATAAGCGGTGTATTTTCACCAGAACCATGGAACCTTTAATCTGTTTCTCCCTACTCGTTCCTTTGGCTAGGATTTTAATAGCCTCCTGGAAAGCCTTCCTGTCTTGATCTTGAAGACTTTTCATGAATTCCTCCTAGAATAATTTAAAAACTGCATAATGTTGGTTCTTCTACATCTTGCTCAGAATTTTAAAGTGGCACACCATTTATCACCATTATAGATGCCTGCTGCTGACCGTGTTTCATAGCTGTGCCTGCTATGCTTCATCTATTGCCTCTGTGCCTCCTGAGAAGCAGGAGTGCCAGCTTCCTCCTGACTCACAGTGCTGTCTTCATCCCCTTCACATTGTGCTGAGCCCAAGCTTGGGCTTTCTTTTCATCCACAGCCACTCCTTTATGAAAGAATGTCTTTAACATCCTCAAGAGAATTCTCACCACTCTTCTCCCTAAGTGAATGTAGTCATTTTGGAAACAAACAAACAAAAATAGGTATGCTCTATGATCTCACTTATATGTGGAATCTAAAGAACTGAATAAATGAGCAAACAAACAGAAATAGTCTCAGAGATATAGAGGAAAAACTGATGGCTGCTAGTTGGGAGGGGGGTGGGGATGAGGGAGAAGGGGAAGGGATTAGATGGCACAAATTGGTAACCACAAGATTGTCACAGCACTACAAAAGACAGTTTGGGGAATATAATCAATAAATGTTGTATAGATATTGTAGGGTATCTGATGGACACTCATCATATTAGAGAGTCCACTTCATGAATGGTGTAGATACATGACCACTGCAGTGTACACCTGAATATATATATAGTCACAGGATGTGAATGGAGTACAACATAGGGATTAGAGTCAAAGGAACTGTAATGGCTATATACGATGTCAGAGGGGTAGTAGATTGGGGGAGAGGGCTTATCACTTTGTGAGGGGTGTAAATGTCTATTACATTGTTTTGTACACCTGAAACTAATAATAATAATAATAATAATAATAATAATAATAATAATAATAATAAAAGGCATGCTATGGCAAGCCTAATTAATAAGAAGAACAAAAGTGACATAAAATAAAAATTAGACATGAGAAAGGAACTTTTAGAAGAGAAGTGAGTTTTTAAAGACTGGGTGGCTTATAAACAACATAAATGTATTGTTTATAGTTCTGGAGGCTTGCAGTCCAAGATCAGGGTGGGTTTCTGGGTCGCAGACTGCCAACATCTCATTGTGACTTCACATGATGGAAGGGTGAGATCTCTTTGGGGTCTCTTTTAGAAGGGCACTAATCCCATTCATGAAGGCTCTGCTCTCATGACCTGATTACCTCCTAAAGACCCCCTCTCCTGATACCATCCCCTTGGACATTAGGTTTTCAACATATGAATTTTGGGGGTACACATTCAGACCAAAGCACAATGCTAATAAATTTGAAAATATAAATGCAACGAACAATTCTTCAAAATATATTAATTATCACAGTTGCCTATGAGAAAGCCTGGACCCATTAAAAATTAGGAAAACTAAAAATTTGCCACAGAAATATATTTTTAAAATTCTAACCTTTTAATGTTTATATGTATGCCAGGTCTTTTACAAAGATTCAGGGAATATAATTTAGAAAAAGATATAAAGTTACTGATTTCATGTAATAACATGATCAGATTCAGATAGCAAAACCTGACAGTGACAGCAGAAAACATTATATATATGTTTTTCTTTTACATGCAATATAATTTTATTTATATAAAGTTCAAAACAGGCAAAAACTAATCTACTATGATAGAAGTCAAGACAGTGTTTACCCTTGAGTGAAGTAATGATTGGG
This sequence comes from Hipposideros armiger, assembly GCF_001890085.2. Taxonomy (NCBI): domain Eukaryota; kingdom Metazoa; phylum Chordata; class Mammalia; order Chiroptera; family Hipposideridae; genus Hipposideros; species Hipposideros armiger. The sequence goes on along the minus strand of NW_017732179.1, from coordinate 100,453 downwards.
AGAGGACACAAAAGTAGTACTTTGTGTGTTAGCAGTGATCTCTTTCATGGTTTGGAGACACAATATAAAAGTTCATTGAGCTTCATATTTATGATTTGTGTACTTCTCAGAATGTATATTATACTTTGACAAAGAAGTTATTTTTAAAGTGCTTATTATCACAGAACCTAGCACATAATTGTTTCCTATAATGGTTCCATAAGTTAACAGCATGAAAGTCTATTTAACAGAATGATTCTAGCCTTTCCTTGTAACTTTTAGGTTTCTTAGTTCTGTTAATAGTTCTCTGTCCCCCAATTTCAGTTTTATACCTCGACATGTTTAGTAAATATATATATATATATATATATATATATATATATATATATATATACACACACACACATATATATATATATATATATTAAATCTTTTACTTAAAGATTTTTATCTTTAAAAAAATCTCATTTATATAAAGAGGCAAAACCTAAATAACCTGTGAGTAAATTGAATTTAAATATAGCTTAACTATAATCCATAAATACAATGCAATAGTTATATTTAGAATGTAATGAATGTGATGGCAAATTAATATTAAGAGATCGATTAATTGGATCAAGAGACCAAAGGAGGAAAATGATTGCCTCAAGAAGTATTAAATAGGCTTCTGATTATATTCAACACCCATTCCATCACAATTCTTAGAAAACATTTCTTACCATGTTAAACAAGATCCAAATTTATACTTGTATAAAACAGTAGAAATAGCCCCATTTTCATTAAGAACAAGAGGAAGTTGCCTGCTCTTAAAGTTCTTTCCAATAAAACAAGATGAAAAACCAGGAATTATAATGGGTATTTTTGCATAATATTTTATTATAGTCTGAGGAAAAAATATCAATTTAAAATTATGCTAATGAGTTTTGCAGAGTGACTTGATACAAAAAATTTTATGAAAACCAATAACTTTTCTAAAAACAAAGAATAGTTCATTAAAAGAGAAAAGAGAAAAATAATTCCATTCACAATATCAAATAAGGAAAATTCAATGCCCAGAATTGAGCATAATAAAATGAATAGGGCATTATAAAAGAAATTATAAAACATATTTCTAGTTGAGAGATCTTTACTTTGAAGAAGTAAATCCTTCTCAAGTCAATACATGTATTTAAAGCAATACCTATAAGAATATAGTTGATTCTCATTTGCGGTAGTATGTATAAAGTTTCTGTGAACACTGAACAATTCTGAACCATTGCTCCTAAGGGAAATATAGAGTTAGGTTCCTGAGAGCCTCTGGTTATAACATTTTCACCAACCAAACAATACATGACTTTGTTTTGTGTGTATTTCAGTTTAAAGGCACCTCATTTAATATGTACTGTTCTGTTAACACTGAACTCATGGCCAACCACATTATAACTCATGCTTGAACCAAGCTTATCTAACACATGTATTTTCTCTGTAAGGCACATCATGGCTTCAGTGATGTGGACAACACTTAACATGATAGTTGGAGGCCATTTTTAGCAATAAAATCACCTGAAAAAAGCACAAAAATATGAAAAACATTGGAACTAAATATACCACAGAAAGAATGTTTGTTTACAGTACAAGAGCTGACATAAGAAGGTAGAGCATTGCTTCCTTCAGCATCAGCTGGGAATGTGTGTGTAGGGGAACTCAGATTTTTGCTGCTCTGCTCATGTCTGTAAGTAACCAGAAAAATGTCTTGAGAATTGATTTGGGGTTACAAATAAATTTTAGTGAATAAGCAAATTTGCAAATATGGAACACATGAGTAATGAGGATTAACTCTACTTATTAATTTTTCTTTTTGTAGCTGATCTTGGAAAAATAACTCTAAAATTCATCTGGATAACAAACGAGTAGGAATATAGCTGAGAAAAGTTGGAAAATGGAGACTGAGATTTGTCCTGCTGGACATTAAAGTTGATTATACAGCTAAAGAAATTTTAAATTCTTTGATGTAAACATCTACAGACATAGCAATAGGATTTGTAATCCTGGAATAAACTCTAATACATTTAAATACTTGGTATGTGACCCATAGTGCATGATAAAATAATGAAGAAGCTATTTCTGATTCAGGAATTATTACTTTAATTTTTTTAATATGGAAAGCCTAATCTATTTATGTATCATTTACATCAAAATAAATTTCAGATTAGCTTAAAACATTAAATATAACAAACCTAACAACAAAAAAACAGAAGAAAACATAGGTGACTACTTAGATTTTCAGGCAAAAACTTTTTTCAGCATAAAAGCCATGGAAGAAAAACACAAAATCACAATAGATAAATTAAGGTTTATTTAAAAGACAGACTATCCAGCCATTAAAAATGTTTTCAAAGAGTATTTAGTGATATAGGAGCATGCACAGCACTCTATTAAATGAATGAAGCAAGATGCAAAATCACATATGCAACATAATTCTGGTTTCTCTGAAGACTTACTAAAGTTACCCTGATACATGTTGTGTTTTCAAATGCATTACAAACTGAGTATTTGATTTGTTTATTGTCTATTTCTGATGTTAAAAGGTAAACGGAGGCATATTAAAAATTTTAAGAGTTTATTTGAGCAAAAATTGATTTAACTTGGATGGCATATGATCTAGCATCTAGAACATAACTCTGAAGAGCTGTACAAAATAAAAGAGTTTTATGGACAGAAGGGAGTGGGAATCAGGAAGTTATACCAAGCAAAAAGTGGATTGGTAATTGCAAAGTTGCTTTCCTTTATGGGATTGCAGGGGTCTATCAGGCATATGACCTAACTGGTGCTGATCAGGCAATTCAGAGGTAACCACTGATTGATGGTTTAAGATTCCATTTCTGGGAGCACTGAAACTATAATTCAGTTAAAATCTTGGTTTGGTGACATGGACTTAGCATAACAACTCCATTTTGGACCTGTTGCCTTGCTTTTAACACTACCAATAGGACATAAGCTCCAGGAGGTTATTCACCACACCTATTTTGTTCACTAGATGTCTTCATTTTTTTTAATTTTTTTAATTTTTTTTTTTTTATTGGGGAAATGGAACAGTGCTGGGAGATTGGGGAAGGGGAACAGACAAGTTGCTGTTGTTTTGTTCTTCAATCTAGTTGTGGAGGACGTTGCTTCACTTGCCCAAATTGGCACCATCACTGCGCTCTTCCAGGGCGAGGCAGATCAGTCGCCGGCTTCTGGACCGCCGCTCACTGCGGCTGCTGGCCGCTCACGCTGGCTGCTGGCTACACACGGTAGCCCATGGCAACCCACTGCCACAGGGACTGCAGCCTACGCCGTCGCCAGTGACTCACGGCAGCCCAGCTCCAGGTTGAGCTGTTGTTCAGCATCTTAGCTGTGGAGGGCAGTGTCACTGGCCCTCATATGTGGGATCCGAACCGGGGCCCTCTGGCATCCCAAGCGAGTTCTTAACCATCGCGCCACTCGGCCGGCCCTAGATGTCTTCATTTTATATGGAGCAAAACGATGGTTATTGCACAGTAGATGCTCATTGAAGAATTGTTTAATGAATGAAGGAAGGAATGGTTTTGTTGAAATGTTAGATAGAATCATAAAAAAGACAGAAATAATTGAAATAATAACTGAAGTGCTTTTTAATATTTATGTGAAACTTTGAAATTTTCTCCTGCAAGTTCAATTTACGTGTACAAGGAGATAAAGATCATAAAGCACACATACACAATTATCTTTCTTTAGCATGTATTTTCCCCAACCCCAGTTGATTCAAAATTTTCCCCGTTTCCCAGTGTATTTTTTTGTGCATGTTGCTATGTCTCATGTTTTCTGTTTTATTTTAGGCTTACGTGTCATTTGATTAGAGGAAAGTTAGACCAACCATACATGCTATTTATTTTAATTACTGAACCCGTTCCTCTTTGGTTAAATAGGAGGTACTTCTGATTGACTGTATTTGTTTTAACTGAACGAAGTTAAACAGCTGTTGGAAGCAGCAACCTACCAAAGCCATCTACAGCATCATCTTTCTTAGTGTATTTCATCAAACTCAACACCTGCAAACTACCAATCTTCAAAGCACAGATCATCATCAGGCTGTGGAGGCTTCTTCTTTTTTTTTTTTTTTGTCACTTTCTCTTCTTAAAAGAACCAGTCATGCCAAGAAAAATATCTACATATGCTTCCCCCACTATTTGAAAAAAGTAGAAGGCAGAAATTAGCATTAGCTAAGTTCCACTGTAAGCGATAAATGGAGTCATGGTTTGGAATGGTTTGTTTGTGGGGGAGCCACCCTTCCATTCACAATTGGAAACATTCATAACAAGGCCATTTAGCCAATACACATTTTCCTCTTTAGTAGATAAGGGTAACCTGAATAAAAGGTTTGAATTACAAAGCAGCCTAATCCTGCACATTCTATGAGCAATGACTGCTATTTGTGCCAAGAAAATAAAAAGGCTGAGAAAATGAGGGAGAGAGAATGGGAGGGAGAGTGAGAGCATATGAAAGAGTCATCCTTCTCACAACAAATGGGAAAACTCACTAGAAATTAGATTTTTTTATTATTGAAAAGTTAGCATTTTATATCATTGGTAAGATCATTATTCACAGAAAAAAACAAACCAGCATTTCCCAGATTTTTAAAGGGCTTTTTGCCTTTCTCAATGTAGAGGAAAAACTCCATTTACCACCATACCTGTAACCCTTACTTCCCTGTGGCCTCTTCCTCCTCACTTCGCTAATGTGCAGTAATGGTGCAGCTGGAAAGGCATTTATGTTCCATTTCCCCCCAATATTATTAAAACTGCTCCATCACCGCCTGTAATGCGGGTGTCCGTATTTTCGTTCGCCTGTATCCCTGACATGATATAATGCCTGCCCTCACCAGTATGCTATAACATAGAGGTAATTGAAACATAACTCACCCTAAATTACAGTCAATGTTCAGGCAGGGCCCCAGCGAGCTTCCTGAAACTCATTACAAGTATAAGCTAAATATTTCTTGAAAGGGAGGTGGGGGCAGATCTAGAGCTTAAGAAGAAAAGGAAGAGGACAGAGGAAGAGAGAGCGAGGGACAGAGGGGGCAGGGAAAGAACCATTTAAAGCAAATGAGAATAAGGCAGGTTTCTATAAAGGGAGATTTCCCCCCTGCAGTTTTGGGTGAGTCCCCTATTCGGCTAAGATCAGTGGCAACCTGTTATCATTATTAGGTGAATGGCTATTTCCCGGGCTATTTAAAATTGTAGGTTTCCTTTCAGTGCCTAGGAAACATGGGTCCCCAGAATTGTATTTCCTGGACCAGTGACTCCTAGGTTAGCCATCTTTACTCCCAGAAAAGGCCATGAAAAATGAAGTAGTGGCTGACTTCCTAAGACTGCAAGGCATAGTGCGAAAGACTTGTGTGTTTTCTAGAAATCTTTCAGTTTTCAGAACCAGACATCTAGCCATTGTCCTGAGATTGTCTATTTGGTGTAAAGAAGTCAAAGCTCAAACACTCCTAATGTTGAGTGAGCCTCATTATTGTAAAATCGGTCCTCTCTAGTCTCATTAGGAAAACAGGAATGATTGTGCTAATCAAATGTGAAGTTCATCGGCTTGGCTTCATAGTTCAATGGCTCTCTTGTGACTGAGTTCCATTTTCCCTTTTTCACAAGGCAGGCCCCTATAAAACACACACATCTCTTTATTCTCTTGAATTTTCCTCTCCAGCACTTCTTCTAGGTGCCCATTGGATTCCCCTCATTTGATTTGTCTTACCACTGAAGGCTCATATCCAGTCAGTCATATCCAATCCCATGACTGTTTCCCAAACCATGTGAAATGACTGGCTCTCCCACTGCCAGTCCCAGCCCCAGGGCATTCCATTGAGGGGATGAGCAAAGCTGGTGGGTGAGGGGGCAGAGAACAAGGGAGTGTTGCCCATCAGGAGGACTCTTTGCTCCTGGAGGTTGGTCAGCTAATTCTGCCCTCTGCATTTTTATTGTGGATTATAAACACATTCTACATGAATTGTCCTAAGAAACAAAGCCAATGTATTCCTCTCCCCACCTCCCTCCTGCCCCCCACCAGATAGTCAGTTTTCTGTAAGTGGCAATCACATTGGGCAGCACATACACAAAGGTAATGTTATGACCTCTGCCCTCACCTAAGAGCTCAAACTGGACTTAAAATAACAACAGCCCTGATCTCAGTGTTCTCCATTGCCCTCCTGTTGTCCTTAGCTTTTGCGGCTCTCTCTTTCAAAATGACAGTAAACCAGCCCCTTCATTCAGAACTCAAGATTACCTTTCATTTTTCCTGTATCAGGACCTAAGGAGAGTCATAGCATTATATAGTTTCGTGACACTTATAGATGATGTATTCCAATCCTCACATTTTTTTTTTTTAGCTGAGCCACCCCGCCACCTGTTGGCAGCTCAGTGCAGCTCAGCTCGGGCCGGGAATCGAAACAGCGACCCTGTGTCTCAGAGCTCACACTCTTGAATGAGCTCTTCACCAACTGAGCCACTTGGCCGGCCCTAATCCTCACATTTTGCTGATGGATTGTGTGAGGTCCAGGGGCAGGAAAGGACTGATTCAAGGGTACACAGTCACTTTGTAGCATAAATGTGAGTAGAAAGCAGATTCCTGTTTCTCAGTTCTGTGTTCTTTCCACTATACACCAAACTGCCTTTAATCCTACATCCTGTTCTTAAAGAGTAGAATTTTAGGTAACTATCAAATTGAAAATGATTTATTGTCACATCCATAATGAAGTGTTAATGACTGATAATAGCTTAATGTGTTGCCATCTTTTAAGAATTTGCCATTCAACCCGTGCATAAGCATAATACAGAAGATTGAATGTCTTAAGATAGTGTGTAAAAGACACTTAGAAGGAAAGAACTTTTGAGCAGCCATAATTGAAATTATATCATGTTACTCAACCACCTACTTCCCCTAAGTTTTAATACTGGGTTTATTTGTGTGTGCTAGTCAATTGGTATGGATTTATGTCATAGAATTTTCAATGTTAGTGTGAGAGGGGACCTGAGAGCTCATCTAGTCCAGACCCTTCTTTTCATGGCTGTGTTTCCCAAGGTTACTCAGCTTGTTACTTGCAGAGCCAGCAGCACTTGTTCCCACAAAGGCTGACTTTTTGCACAGTGCTTAGGTACCTGAGTAGAGGGATAAAGGTGATTTGAGTCACCTGGATAACCTGGGAAACTTTGAATATATATATCCTTGTGTACTCCTCTCCTTCAGTTCTGCTTCTGATTCTGTCAGCCTAGAAAAGATATCCAGCCACTATGCTTTTTTTAAAAAAAAGATTGAAATATAATTTACATATAATAGTGTATAAATCTTAAGTGTAAATGTCATCATTTTTTATACACATGTAGGTATATATAAGTATATACATACGCATATGGGTGTAACCACTGCTAAAATTAAGATGAAATCAAGATTTCTAGATTTTGTAAAACTCATCTGTGACCCCTCTCAGTCAGTAAGCCACCTGCCTCCAAGGATAACTTAGTTCTTTCACCATAGCTATTTTGCCTATTTTTGAATATTACATAAATGGATTCGTATAAAGAGTACTCTTGTGTCTGACTTCTCTCACTCAACATTATATCTGTGAGATTCACCCGTTAATTTCATGTATCAGTAGTTTGTTGTTGTGTACTGTTATAAAGTATTCCGTTCATGAGTATATCACAATTTGTTGATTCGTTATACCTTTGATGAAACTTTGGGTTATTTACAGTTTTCAGTTATTATGGATAAAGCCATATCTCGCATAGGTTTTTTGATGGACATAGCACTTAGATCTGTTGAGTGTATTTCCACTGGCAGAATTACAAGTGCTGCATCTTTAGGGTATATTCATGTTTTTCAAAAATACTGAAAAACAGTTTCTCAAAGTGAGTCTAGCTAGCATTTAACACTTTCACCAGCAATGTAAGAGAGTTCCTGTTTTTCTGTAGTATCGCCAACCCTTAGTATTTGTCAGATTTTTCAATTTTAGTCATTCAAGTAGGTGTGTAGTGGCTTTATTTTGTTTTTCTTTGATGATTAAAGATGAACACCTTTTCAAATTATTGTTTGAAATAATCCAACTCTTTTTTTAAAAATATATGTATTGGAGATATCTTTTTCCAATTTGTAGCTTACCTTTTTACTGTCTTCATAGTGCCTCCAATGAGCAGAAGATCATAATTTTAATGAATCTAATTTGTTATTCCTTTCTTAACTGGCTAGTATATTTTGAATTTTGGTTATGAAATCTGCCTATCTAATGGTCACAATTATAGTCTTCTGTGTTTTGTTTTTTTTTTTTAGAAACTTGATTAATTTTGGCTTTTACATTTTTAGGTCTCTCATATCTCTCTCTCTCTCTCTCTCTCTCTCTCTCTCTCTCTCTCTCTCTCTCTCTCTCATCTCATGGCACCTGTAACTGTTAAAAGCTTTCAATTAATTTGAACAACCATTCCTGATTGAGAATCACTAGAAGTAAAAAGATTTAGAATCAGGTTTGGATTCAAATCCCAGTTATGCTGTTTATTAGTTAAGAAATCTTTTCCAAATCCTTTGCCTCATGTTAAAAACATGGAGAACAATAATACTGATGTTTCAAGGTTTTAGAGATATTGAATGTGATAATCGTTTAAATAGACTGATACAGAGGGTAAGATAATTAAATCATAGCTCTTCTTATTTATGTCCTTTGAGAGCATGGAGCATGTTAGGTTCATTTACCATGAAATGAAACTATTGTGGTTGTTTAGGTTTTGGTTTGTTTGCTTCAATCTTCATTAACTGATATACACCCACAGGCCATTCATACTGATTAGTAGATTATTTTAAAAAATAAGCTTAGGTAAGCTTTTTAGAGGTAAGGCAGCCACCTTTAGGCTAACAGTTTATAGAATTCAAATAAAGAAAATAGAAATTCATGGCAGGACAAAAGGTGATGAAAAGAATCCATAGTATTTCGCCTTAAAACATACCTGTCCTTTCAAAATTCAAATGAGAAGAATTCAATGAAAAAAATATTCTGGACCCAAAAGGTGATAGATCCTACTTTTCTCGTTTGGGAAAATTCTCATAAATTGCCTGGATGGCTCTATGCTCAGAATTGTTATAGCTGCTTTGCTCTGCCCCACATGGGAGCACAGCCACGTGCTACCAGATACACACTCTCTTCTCTTGCTAAGGCACTTACATGACTTTACCTTCCGTCAACTTCATTTTGTTGACAGGGTTGAGGCAGACCGGTGGATTTGTGTGTGTGCCTTTACCTTATCTGGCTCTCTCAATTTCTTACTTTTAGTTCCAAGTACTTAGAAAGTCTGAGTTGAAGGCATAGGCAGAATTGATGATGTACTGTTGATAGAGGAGGTTTATATGTTTTCCAAGCAAGAGCTGTTGATGTCCAACCTTTTCCTAACTGCCCCAGGGAGCTACTAATTTAGTTGGTCAGAGATTAAGATACTTGGTTGAGTTGCTCTGAAAACTGACCTTGAGACAAAGGTGAGGTTTTTTAGTTTATTTGGAAGGTGATCCACAGAAGTAGAAATGTGGGAGGGAAAAGTGAGACAGGGAAGGGGGAAATGCTAATAAAGCATCCATTTAGTTGCTGGGGTATTGTGGGCTGAATTCTGTCCCCCACCCCCAAATTAATATGTTGAAGTCCTAACTCCCAGTATCTCAGAATGTGACTGTATTTGAAGTTAGGACCTTTAAAGAAGTAATTAAGATAAAATAAATTCATGTAGGTGGGCCTTAATCTGATATGACTCATCCTTATAAGAAGAGATTAGGGCATAGACCTGTGCGTGCATGGAGGAAAGGCCATGTGAGGACACAGAGAGAAGGTGGCCTTCTACAAGCCAAGAAGAGAGGCCTCAGAAGAAACCAAGCCTGCTGATACTTTGATCTTGGACCGCTAGCCTCCAGAGCTGTGAAAAAGAAAATTTCTATTATTTAAGCCACCCAGTCTGTGATATTTTGTTATGGCAGCCCTAGCACACTAATATGTGGAGACAAGGGCTCAGTCCTGTTGGATTGCTGTTCTATTATTGGAAGAGTGTAGAATTTACCTCATGACTGTTCCACCAGAGCATGGAAAGACTAGACTACATATTCACCAACACTTATCTTCTACTAGGGCAGGTTGCTGCTGGGGACATTAAACCCTCCTCCCCCCCCCCCCCCCCCCCACATACTTCTAAGTTGCAATTGCATGTAACTGAGTACTTTGTGTGTGATGTGGGATAATGGCTATGGGCCAAGGCTTCACCAAGTCTGGCCTTATATCAGGTGGACCCAGGGGATGTGTATCATGAGCATCTGGGACGCTCCTAGTTTTTATACATGGTGATGTAGCTCCCTAGTTAATGTGAAAAGGTAAGTTACAGTGCTCCAAGCGTGGACTCTCAGGGAAGCCCGAGCAGCTTACCTGTTTTTCCTCATTTATCTTTGGCTTTTTCATTCCTTCTGTCCTTGTTGCACGGTGGGTTTTATGGGAAGCAGACACTGCAGTGTAATTTAGACTGCAAGGGTTTTTATTAATAAGTGTTCTTGAGATTAACATGTAGGAAAAGAAAGAAATCTGGCCTGGGCAGAGGGAAACATTAGATCATGATACAGTCATAAAAAAAGCCTTGGTGAAACCCATAAGGAACTCTGGGGCTGAGAGAGCTCCTCAGAGTTGTCCTAAATTGGGACTAGGGGGTGGGACTTTATAGTCCCACAAGAACCAGATAGTGGAGGCAGGCATAGGCAAGCAGGCTTGAAATAGATAGCTCAAATTTAGCATGCAAGGGGGAGAGAGAAGCAGATTGAAGGAAGCAAAGACGAAATTCCTCTAATGAGCGTGTCATCTGAAGTTCACAATGTTGCCGTTTGGATTGCACAGGACGTTTTGTTTTTGCACTTGTACATAACTTAGCTCAACAGCACCACATGTTTCATTCTCTGAAGCCACACCATCTGTGTCATAGCAGTAGGCCAAACTAGTTTAACCCTGAGTCAAGGCAGGCCAACCTTTCCTGGATATTTGAGAGCTGATGATGCAGAAGCAACAGGGTTGTATGAGTTGGAAACCGAATATTCTCTTATAGGCTTTATAATAGCACAGAAACTAGACTGCTTCTTTTGGAACAAAAATAAAAGTGCAATATCTAAAACACACAACAAGGGACAAAAAAGCACATAATAACACAAGGGTCTCATAATAACTCCTACTACGCTTTTGTGATGACAAGGGGTCACTGAGTAACTTGTACTGGCTGAGACCCTTCAGTGGTATTTATGATGGTCACCTGATAAAAAATAGATGACTCAGTCCTTGCCCCTCAGGAAGCACCAGTCTATAGACAGGGAGCGTTATCAACTGAAGTATACAGATTTATGAGTGAAGAAATGTACAGGTGAGATAAGCAGAGGGATGAACAATAATGAAGCCCATTATATATATTAATGCTTAGCCACGAGAATAAAATCTCTCAGCTAGAAGGGCATTTTTTTGGATGACCCGGTCTAACACTCTCATTTTGCAATGAAGAGAAAGGTACATTGCTCAGGATCAAATAGCTAGTTATTTGCAGAGATGAGATTGGATTCAAAAGGGGCTAACCTTGGCTCAGTACATTGTTTTCCCAGATTCAATGGTCAACAAAGAATTCAGATGAGTGAGCGCTACACAAAAAATAAAGCTATAATAGAAAGGTAAATAATAGGAAATCTCTTCCATTTCTCGTAGAAATGCAGTTTAGCTAGAGGAAAAGAAAATCCACATTAAAAGTATCTGTTAATAAATGGAGTAGGACATAAAATTTAATGTCTATTAACATACTTTGTTAGGGTGAACTCGTTTTTAGACCTATCTTCGAGAAGAAAGCTAAAGCCTATAAATCTAAACATAGAGAAATAATAAAGCAACAATTGAGCTAAAGAATGCTAAAGTGCATGGAGAAAATTTGAACATTTCACATCATCAAATCAAAGTATTATTTATCTACAACTACTGTAATTATCAAATATGTATTAGCAAAGCAGTTATTTTTGAAGAATGAATAAATTGAATAACTACTTCAAGGTTGGAAAGGACAATACTAAATTCTGCTTGGACATAAATCTCTGGGTTGATCATTATATACCAACCTCCAGTGTCTAATATGACATAAACAAGGTGGGGTGGGGGTTCAGTGATAGAGAAAAACTAAACAAAAGAGTCTGTACCTTTTAGATAAAAATCAAATACTTAGTATGGTATATATGCCTCCATAATGTGGTGTTTGCCTAGTTGTCCTGCCCCGTCTTCTTCCATGTTTTTCTTTTGCCCTACACTCCAACCACACCAAATTACTTACAGTTCCGTGAATGTGTCTGGACAGTTTTGCCCATTCCCGCCTTTTGCAGTCTTCTTAAATCCCTTCCCCTTTTCATCTTCTTTCCTTTTATCCCTTATTGCCAAGCTTTGAGTTGCCCTGAAGGATTCAATTTCTGCTTTCTCTGTCTTGTCACCCTGCTCTGTCCAACCATTTGGATTAATTGTCCTTTCTTTTGGCTTCATGATATCCAGGGCACATAAACTTCTCTTGTCACATTTTATTTCATTTTTCTTGAAAAGTAGTTTAAATGAGATTGGATAACACAAAGTCATAAATAATAAAAGTTATCCACAAAACAGTAGACTAAAGAACTTGATAGGCAGCGCCCTGGGCCCTTCAGTATCCTCTAAAAGCGGGTCCTGGCCCCACTGCCTGGGCAGCCCGGGGGTGTGGCCTCTGGCAGAGGTGGGAACAGTTGGGGAGTCCCAGGCTCCCACATGTAGCCTCCTTCTGCACCAGCTGCAGCGTTGGAGCGCTGGCTGAACAGACACCAGCTATGGGGAAGCCAAAAGTGTCTTCCTGCCCTCTCCACAATGTCCAAGGCAGAGGAAGCCAAGAAGCTGGCAGGCTGCATGGCGGTGGAGAACCACATGAGAAATAACCAAGTGCTGGGAATTTGAAGTGGTTCTCCAGTTGGCCACGCTGTGCCACGAATAGCTGAAAGAGTGAAACAAGAGACTCTGAACCTCGCCGGTATTCTCTCTTCCTTCCAGGCCCCTCAGCTCATCCTGCAGTAGGGCTTAACTCTAGTGACCTGGACCAACACCCAGAGATTGACCTCGCCATCGATGGTGTTGATGCAGTAGATGCTGATCTCAAGCTCATCAAGGGCGGTGGAGGCTGCCTGACCCAGGAGAAGATTGTGGCTGGCTATGCAAGTAGCTTCATTGTGATTGCTGATTTCAAGAAAGAGTCAAAGAACCTTGGGGGTCGGTGGCACAAGGGAATCCCCATGGACGTCATCCCAATGGCTTATGTCCCAGTGAACTGAGCTGTGACTCAAAAGTTTGGGGACGTGATTGAACTTCAAATAACTGTCAACAACGCAGGTCCTGTGGTGACAGCTAATGGAAATTTTATCCTGGACTGGAAGCTTGACCAGGTGAACAAATGGAGTGAAGTGAACACAGCTATCAAAATGGCCCCAGGTGTGATGGACGCAGGCCTATTCATCAACATGGCTGAGAGAGTCTGCCTCAGGAGACAGAAAGGCTCGGTGACTATGAGGGAGAAGCCTTTCTACTGACCCTACAAGAGTGGAGTGTTTTCACCTGGAGTCCCCGCCTACAGCCAAGGTGGACATGCCACTCCAGGAACCTCTTCCTTAATGTATCTGTGCCAGGTGGACAGCGGGCAGGCTTAGGGGGGTTGGGGAGTTAAATCCAGTCTTCTGAAGTATTATTATTTAATATCTTTTTTAAAAAAAGAGAAATATAAACACATATTTTTTACTATTGAAAAAAAAAGAACTTGATAAATTGCAAAGGGGACAGAGGACATCCTGGATGCTATGGGACAAGATAACTGCTTCGACTTCTTTCTTTCAATTCTTCAATTAATATTTGCAGGAGTAAGCAGCACATTAATATTTTTTGAAATGATGCTATATTAGGCAATGTTATAAACATTGTTAATGACTTAGAAACTACTTATCTGGAACTTGAAAAGGTTACAAATATGGACTTAAATCAAAATGAGATTAAACTGGGAGAATGTAAACTAGTACATCTGGGAAGACATTGAATCAGATTTATGGTCCTCCTGAGAAATCTGGTAAGTGATAATATTACAAGATAAGAACAAGTTGGTTACTAAATAAAAATACAGTTATAATACAATAGTAGATTAAAAAGGTCAATGTGATTTGAAATGCATAAAGAAAACTTTTTAAAAAGCAAAGAGGAAAATAAAACAGGAAGCAATAATAATCAATTCTATTATTAAAATTTGGGGGCATCTAGTCCATGAAACATATTTAGATAATCAAGCCAACTATTTAGAAAATGGAAGGAGTTATTTGGAAAGAATGGCTTTCATAAACAAATATGTTTATTTAACAGCTGAAGTATCACACAGACATCACGGTTTACATGTTGCTGTTTTCTGCAGTATGTCCGATTTTCCAGTTATTTGTTTAAACTCTGAAATTGTTGCCCCCACCCCCTTTCCCATTCTCATTGTTATTACCATTGTCCTATCCATGTTCTCACCCTTTCTTGACTGAAATATCACCACTTAGCCAACTTAGCAGCTTTTGCTGATGTTATTGCTTTAGACTGGAAGTCTCTTGCTACCATCTTAACCTGAAAAAGGCACACTCATTCTTCAACTTTAGTTCAAGTGCCATCTCCTTGCTAATCTTTGTGGATTGTTTCCCACCCAATTAAATTTGTTTCTCACTTGTAGCTGTTCTACCCATAGGCCAGAGATGCCACCTGGACAGGGGAGAAGAAACTAACTTGTACAGTGTGAACGATTGCTTTTTTCCAAGGCTCTAAAGTAGTTCCCTTACATGTATTAACCCCCTGTACCCTTACAACTACCCTGTGAAATAGACATTGTTAGCTCTGTCTTGCAGATGAGAAAACTACAGGTAAGAAATAATCAGGAAGTCGTGGGGAGGATTTGAACCAATTCCAGTACTCGTGAGTTAGTTTTAGTTTATTTATTCTTGTTTTCTTTTCTATTATACAATATTGACTCTTTGATGTCATTACTTTTAAAAATACAGATAATACTACAGAGTAGGCTGTGTGTGCGTGTTAAGGGTGGGGTGGGGGAGGCAAGCAAGTGGAAACGCATTAAATAGTAACAAAGTGAAAACTATCATTTCTTTCATTAGTCCCATCTCTCCAAGTTTACCTGCTATATATAGCTCCCAGTGAACCTCAAAGATTGAACTGAACTACATTGACTGATTGGTATATTTTAAAATATGTCAAAAATCTATACGAATGGGAATTATCATCCTAGTCATTCTAAGAGAGGTGTGCAATTATAGAGAACAACGAGTGTCTACAATACCAAGTATGATGATTTATATAGAGAGAAAAGGTTGAATTAAGGATAACAACAAAAATTATGACAGGAATTTCCCATCTCTCTAAGTAAATCATAAATTAATGATTCAGGCAAGACTTTTGGCTACCATGCTAACACTGAGGCCCAACTCAGTTGGGATGAGCCTCTAAACAATCTTTATACTTTAATGATTTTCTATGGCTTTTCCTAGGCATCTCATTGAACAACGAGTAGAAAGGATTCTGTCTTACACAGCTTCCCACATTAACACCAGAGAAGGACAAATAGATTCTCCTCATTTCTATATTAAATGCTAGTAAAACAAGAATTCATTTATCCAATACATATTAATATAAATGAGGATCTATTATATGCCGTGCCCTGTTCCAGGAAGTTAGGGATACAGCGTTAAACAAAACAGGTGTGGTGACTTCCTTCATGAAATTTACATATAGTGTAGCTTAGTGTTTTTACAACTGTGTATTGAGGCCATTAATGGATTGTGAAATTAATTTGATGAATTTTGACCTTCTTTTAAAGAAATGAAATAGAATAGCTATTTCTATTTCTATTATGCTTGCATATTAGAGAGAAATGAATATAAAATGGTAACTTTTGCTTTGCAAATCTTTTATTTCAGTTATATGAGTATGCATATATATTTGTGTACTGTATTTCCTTCTATGAATTATAGGAAAAACATACAAAAGGTATTTTTTTCCTGGTGAAATTTATAGCTTTAAAAGTTAATTATAATAGTTTATACTGATATGGCACTTTCAATGAGATAGACACAGTTCCATGTGAGCTATATGAAAACAAAAACATTTAATTCTCACCGGAACTCTATAGATAGGTACTATTATTATTTTAACTTTAAAGTTAAGGTAACTGAGAAAGAGATGTTTAAGTTCCAAAGTCCCATAACTAGATAGTGGAAAAAAAGGATCTGAGCTCAATCTGCCTTCAGAGACCTTCTTCATAATTACTTCATTGCATCCACTTGTTTATGAGATGGACAAGACTTGCCTCAAAAGAAGTATATTTTGCATTGCAGGCTGAATGGGTGAAATCATCTGACCTGTTCTGGGTTCGTATAACTGTATGTTAGAGGTGTGTAATAAGAATGGCTGTGGGCAGGTGTGCAGATTGATAATGGAGCAAGATAGGACTATCCCAACTTGAACCTAAGCCACAAGCACCACTGGGATACAGAGAGGATGGGGGCATGCCTATAGAGCTTATGGGAATTCTTGAGAGTCTGATAGAGACACAAGAGTCTTGTCCAGTTATAATGACCTGTCATTAGAAAGGAGTAGATGTGAGTGGAGCTTAGCATCTTTTTACTCAGGTTGACCCTCTGGCCCAGGGCTTTGGCCTAAAAGTGGTTCTAATCATTGTATTGCCAGTTACTAGCTATGTAACTTAAGGTAACGTGCTTAATCTTTGTGCCTTATTGTTGTGTTCTCACTGTCATTGTCATTATCATCATCATCATCATCATCATCATCATCATCTTAGATCTACATCTGAAGGAGAGTGTCCCATAAATAAAGATGGTGAAATGATTTTATTAAAAATTCTGTGAGGTGTTGGGAGCATGTATTCTAAAACTTTAATGGGACCTAAGGATGATCTGAGAAGCACGAAAAGACGCAGAGTCTTGACTATATCCTCATGGATTTTGAGTCAGTCAGTGTGGAATGGCACACAGTCGATAAGTGAACGTAGTCCCTTTGAGAAAAAAAACTAGTATGGTGTAATGGAAAATAACACAGTGGTGGGGGAAAGACATTCTAGCAGGAGACCCCACTCGGCATTGCCACGAGGAGGCCTGTGTCACCGCCATCACTGTGGCAGCAGGGACAGGAGTGGTTTCCTACAGTGTGGCAACTTTGTTACAGTAGAGCTGCCTCAGCAGGGCATGCTCATGGCCCTGTGTAGCACCAGGAGGGTGATGTGGGCATGTGTGATACTCTAGGAGATGCCCTGCCATCTTTGGGAGAGGCTTTGAGAGCAGTTGATATTCACAATAGCAACCTGGAAATAGAATGTTGTACTTGTCAAGACCTTGCTTTGGTTTAACCTGCAGAATAGCATGCTTTGAAAACGGGGGTCATGTATACCTATGATTTGTCGGCAAGATATATTTTATGATTATAAGAAAAAAATTAAAGAGCAGAGAAAAGAAGAGGGGAATGCAAACTTAAGGGCACATCCTATAATACGGTCATCATTTTAGGTTTCTTACTTAAATACCTCAAACCATGTTTGAGGTGATTGTAACTCCTTAAAACTTGATCAATAATTCCCACATCAGGCAGACTATCTCCTATCTATGATTAGAATGGCCACAACTACCTCAGAATATCCTCAGATAGCCATTGAGGTTTCCACACTGCAAAGCATTCTGAATCATATCTCAGGTAGATCTTATGTGGTCTCATAGGTTAGTGGTGGGGGAGGAGAGGGAGGGGTTGAGGGAAGGAAGTGGGGAAACAAATGAACATAAAGCGTCAACGCTTTAAAGCAAAAATATTATGCTAACTAATGGAAAATTAGAAATATAAAATACTTTTTATCATCTACTCCCTTCCTTTATACTTATTATTTTTTTTTAAAGATTTTTAATGTGGAATTGGGGGATGGGAACAGAGCTGGGGAGTTGGGAGAAGGGGAACAGACAAGTTGCTGTTGTTTTGTTCTTCAGTCTAGTTGTGGAGGATGTTGCTTCACTGACCCATGTTGGCACCATCATTGCGCTCTTCCCAGGCGAGGCAGATCAGTCGCCGACTTCTGGATGGCCTCTCACAGTGGCTGCTGGCCACTCACGCTGGCTGCTGGCTACATACGGTAGCCCATGGCAACCCACTGCCACAGGGGCTGCAGCCTACGCCGTTGCCAGGGACTCAAAGCAGCCCAGCTCCAGGTTGATCTGTTCTTCAGTATCTTAGCTGTAGAGGGCAGTGTCACTGGCCTTCACATGTGGGATCCGAACCAGGGCCCACTGGCGTCCCAAGCCAGCTCTTAACCAATGCGCCACTCGGCCGGCCCTATAGTTATAATATATTTGAAATTGTCCATCTTTTATCTCTCAAATGATGACTTTGATTAGAGCAGATCATTGATTGTTGTCATGGCCTGAAATTAGGCATATCGAGTACTGGGTTGCTTTTCCTTCCTGAGTAGAATTGTGACAAGCTATTTCAACTTCAGCACTGTTGGCATTTTTGGACCAAATGCTTCTTTGTTTTGGGGGCTTTCTTTGTAGGATGTCTAGCAGTATCCTTGGCCACTACTCATTGCATATGATTAGCAACTTTCCTTTAGTTGTGACCACCAAAAATGTCTCCCGAGGTTGCCAAATGGTCCTCTGGAGGCAAAGTTGCCCCAGAGAAGAAGTCCTGCCTTACTGGGTCCCCAGTGACCCAGCTGCCCCTCTCCCTTCCATTGTATAACACCAAACTGATTGACTGCTGTGAAACCTGCCACTGCTCCCTTGCAAATATTTTCATGATGTGTCACAGCTAAGATTTCCAGAACTCAGTGGTGTGCTACTTGCCATTATTAGTTTATCTTTGGCCACTGGAAAGTTCCTAAGCAATTCAAAAGTAACTGTTGTTTTGGTGCAGCTGGAAACATTGCCTCCAGATCTGAGAGTTATTGACTATCTTGTCAAGGCCCAACATTTCCTGATAGTTTCTCATTTCTTACTTTTGCATTTAACTGATTCGAGAGCAACTTTAGAGTATATGCAATTTGAATTCTAATAGTTAGACAAGTCTAGAAGCCACTTCTCCTGTGGAAATGTCTCTGCTTATCAACACTGTGTTGCTGCTCTCCAGGTCATGACTCTGTTGCTTTTCCTAAAATGGGCCTTTATTCTTGACCAGCCCTATGATTTTAGAAGTCTTGTCTTAAAGTTGCTTAATTTGAGTCAGATACATGATTTCCTCTCTCCCTCTTATGTATGGTAATGGCTTGCATTAACTGGAGAATTTCATGATTTTTTTTTTTTAACGATTTTATTGGGGAATTGGGGGAGGGGAACAGCATTGGGGAATTGGGGGAAGGGGAACAGACAAGTTGCTGTCCTTTTGTTTTTCAGTCTAGTTGTACAGGATGTCGCTTCACTGGCCCATGTTGGTATTGTGGTCATTGCACTCTTTCTGGGTGAGGCAGGTCAGTCACCGGCCACTGAATGGCTGCTCACAGCAGTTCTTGGCAGCTCACGGCAGTTTTCAGTCGCTCATGGTAGCTTATGGCAGCCCACTGTAGCTCCGCTGCAGCCTATGCCATCACCGGTGACTCACAGAAGCCCAGCTCTAGGTCGAGCTGTTGTTCACCATCTTAACTGTAGAGGGCGCAGCGTCACTGGCCCTAATGTGGGATCCAAACCGGGGCCCTGCAGCTCAGAGCTGGCATCCCAAGCCAATTCATAACCAATACGTCTCTCGGCCAGCCTGAATGATTGTTTATAAGTACTACTTTGACTTCCCTGATTTGATTGTTGCTAAATTAATGATGCTTCAGGATGAGATAATAATTCTGTGACAAAGAGTCTCTCCCTGACCAGGTCCTTTGAGTTCTTCTCCTACTAGGCTCCATCCTTGGGCCTTCTCCTTAAGAGCCCAGTTGTAACAAGAATCCTGCTAAGTCAATTTAAGGAGAATCCCTCACCCTCAATATCTGAGCAAACTTCCTCATCCCCACTCCCACCCTACCCTACCCTCTGGGTGATATCTGATTACCCTGAACTACCTTCAGCAGGAATCCTGTTAAATCAGTTTAGCAAAAATTTCCCCTATGTGTGATGTTTCCTTTTAGTAATTTCCCATCTACTGGCCCTGTTTCCCTACCCCCAACCTGCTTCTTGGCTACAAATACCCACTTGTTCTTGTTGTATTCAGAATTGAGCCCAGTTCTACACTGAGATGTCTCTCCCTTTATTGCCATAGTTTCTGAATAAAAATATGCATTTACTGCTTTAACTACTAAAACATGCTGAAATTGCCAGGTAGGGTCCTATATTTGTATGTAACAATGCTTTGAGGAGATCTTTCACTCAAGACTTTATAAAGAGTACAAAAGGGTTGGTTGAGAAGAATGAGTTATCACAGTCTGAGGTAACTCTGTGAAAATATGTCATGCTTACTAGTAGTAATGGAAGATGGAGGGAAGGGACAGTCCACCAAAAGGTTTAATATGATTTAGAGACCAAGTAGCTTCAAGGGAACAGGCTCACTCTGAGGTGAGGTAATAAAGTTGAGGCTGGCAAACTCAGTGAGAGGCTAATGAGCCTTCACAAATGGGGAGAGGAAGGGACATTTTGAGGAACAGTAGATGTGCTCATATTGTCCTCAGTCCCACCATTCTCCAGTTAGACTTGTGCCAGATGATATTAAAATTAAAAAACATTTTAATCTCTGTGACATACTTAGATATCAAGGTAGGACTATTTGTGGCTTACAAATGAACTAGAATGAAAGAAACTGGTTGAAGCAGGATATGACGCTTAAAGATTTGGAGGGAAATTCTTTTTTTTTTAATTAAAATTTTTTGGGATGACAATGGATAATAAAAATACATAGGTTTTAAGTGTACAATTCTGTAATACATCATCTGTATATCACACTGTGTGTTCACCACCCAGAGTCGGTTCTCATTCCATCACCATATATTTGACCCCCTTTACACTCTTCTACTATCCCCTCTCCCCACTTACCCTCTGGTAACCACTGAACTGTTGTCTGTGTCTATGAGTTTTTGTTTCTTTATTTCTCTTGTTCCTTTGTTGCTTTCAGTTTTATATCCCACATATGAGTGAAGTCATATGGTTCTCAACTTTTTATGTGTGATTTATTTCACTTAGCATAATAATCTCAAGACCCATCCATGTCGTCACAAATGGCACTATTTCATCTTTTCTTATAGCAGAGTACTGTTCTGTTGTGTATATATACCACATCTTCTTTATCCAATCATCTATTGAAGGACACTTTGGTTATTTCCATGTCTTGGCCACATAAATAAAGCTGCAGTGAACATTGCAGCACATATATCTTTAGAGATAAATGTTTCCAGATTTTTGGGGTATATACCCAGGAGAGGAATAGCTGGGTCAAATGGTAATTCTATTCTCAATTTTTTGAGGAACCTCCACATTGTCTTGTTTTGGAGGGAAATTCTTTAAGAAAAGAATACAAAAATAGATACATGCCCTTGAAAGAGGGTGCAACTGAGGGTGATGCTGGCGGGGCAAATCCCCCAAGGTGGGGACTCAAGCCCTGGGCCAAGAAGGTTCTTGGTGTCACTTAGGAAAGAATTCAAACATGAACCAATATAGTTTAAAGTGAAAGCAAGTTTATTTAGCAAAGAGTAAGTAAGGAAAGGCCATTCCACAGATGTGGTGGTGGTCTCTAGTCACTAGTGGAAGAGAGACCCCCCTCTGTCCATAAGGGTAGGTTTTATATGTATTTCTTGCTTCTATGGAAAATTTCTTAGTATGGGGAAAGGAAAGAAAGAAGCAAGGTACAAGAAGAATAGGGGCCGGTTTATCTTTAACTTTTGTAAGATACAGCCTGTGGCTAGATTGTAATAGGTTTAATTATGGGGACGGCCATCACAATGGAATCTCTTTGCTCAACAGTTGGTCTGTTCTGTGCAATTGATTAACCTCTGCTGAGTTCTGTGTCCGGCAGCTGACTTGGAATCCAGCCTTCTAGTTCCTTCTTTTGTAACAATAATTGTCATGCCACTTCTCTATATTAAGGGGATCTGAAACTCAAGCAGCCTTAGCTTCATGACAAGTTAGACTCAGGACCAAAGGGTGCTTTACTCTTCCTACCTCCCTCGAAATGGCTGTTGAAGGGTCTGAAATCAAAGATGTAGTGCAGGGAGTGAAAAGTCTCATAGTATGGTGATATGGCGATGAGTGCCAGAGGAAGAAGATGGTTTATCCTGAGTGAAGGACAGAGTGACCAAGGAAGTCCACGTTGCCTCCTCCAGCCTAGCTTCACTGGGAGAAGTAGAGGAGAAGGATTCTGTGTTACATTCATGAAGACTGTATTTATGAGTAAGATACCCTAGTAGCCTTCAGAAAATTTCCAGAGTCAAGAGGAATAAAAAGGGGCTTACTATCCAATAATTCAGTTGGTGAGGCTGAGCCAGAGTAACCCCATTTTGTTACTTGTATTACAACCTTTTTGAAGGAGTGTGACCTAGGAAAACATGGGTTACCTGAATAGGGCTAAACTTTCATCAAAAAATGAGGAGAGATTTAAGCTTTCTACTATGAAGTTAAGCTACAAAAATATGCCAAACATGATAGATGCCAGCTCACTCTCAGTCGGTTCCAAATTAACTGAGAATCTCTGTTCCTTTGGTGAAACACATGGAATAATGCCGATGGAAAGCTTGATGTTTACAGCAAGTGTGTCATGTCTAGTACGTTTCCACCAATAAATTTGTGTGCCAATCAAGGGTCAGTTGTGTTTATTCCCAAACTTGTTAATTGTTTTACATTTATATTTTAGTAATTTAATTAAATAATACATAAACTAAAAAGTATAAGTGTGAAAAGAAACAGACTGTTGTTGATTCTATAAAAGCTAAGTTAAACGCTTAAGGAAGAACTGAAAAAAAAGAGTTGCTAAAAATGTGTAGACATAGGGTAGGTGAGACAACAGACAGAAATGTACAACTCTAGAAGGATTTTGCATTCAGGTTGCTTTATAGTACACTTAATTAAGTTCTTGTGTCACTTTAAAGGCACTGAAATGGGAAAAAAATTGACAATGCCCGTGGCTGTGGCTCATGAAAAAAAACTGTGACTCAGAATGCAATCAGCTCTGGCCTTCTGTAAAAATATTATATTTATATGTGCATTTCTGTGTTTTAAATGAAAATAAAGTGTATAAGACACATAGGCATTATTATTTTCACGCCTCCTGCTTTAAATGACTTTTGAAATAACTGACCAGTAACAGCTCCAATTGTAAAACAATATAAAGTGAAATTCTGGCATTAATTCCCAATTCCTCCTCATTAGAACTTTATAAAATTAGTTGGGTGTTACTGTTGCCAAGGGAATCCATCCTGTTTGGGACCTTCTGATCTCTCTTGCCCTCATGCTTGGCTAAGTTGCTTCTTCTGCCCCATTAATATTCTATACAGAAATAGCTAATTCCTTGTTTCTAGGGCTTTAATAAAAATTGTGTTGGAATCTCTGTTACTGCCTGAGTTTGCATATGAAATAGCAATGTTCTTGCTAATTGATTTCTAATGATTTTTTTTGCTTTCTGTTACTATGCTCTGCAAGATGACTGCTGTAGTCACTCATCACCCAGGAGTAGCTTCTGTCCCTGCCTGCTGGTCTCTTGAGCTGCTGACCTCTGGGTACATTTGCCTGCTAGCTATTTGTGGTGGTCCAGGGCCTATTTTTTCTGTCTCTAACTAATAGGGAGAGGGAAAGTTTGAACTCCTTAACCTTTTGAGGGAAGTATTATATTCAGATTAAATTTGATTTTCAAAATGGACTCCTCACTGGGTAATATGATACATGAGTAACAGGAAGTAAAAAAGTGGTAATTGTGAAAAAGCTATTTTGTATTCTAAAAAGTTGGAAATTCAGGAAATACATGTCTTCTCTTTATAATTCAAGTCCCGAGTATGATATGGTCACCCAGGATGAGATACTCACTTGGCATATTTGAGAACCATATAGAAGGACCATTCAGAAATATTTAAGGATTCTTGGGGAGAAACTGGAGAAGAGTACAAAACAAAGAGGAAGCTGCTTTAAAGAAACTAGGCAGAAAACATATGAAGAAATTAGAGAAGGAAGAGAATGAGTGACATAGGCAGAGATCTGCTTTAGGCAGCTAGGCAGAATATTTATTTAGTGATCAGCAGGACAGCCTTGATGGACTAATTAAAGGAGAATTTCACAGGTGCCACTTGAGAGTTGTATGTACAGGAAAAGAAGAAAATCTAATAGACTGAAATTAACACTATTATGGAATCTACAAATTCCATTAATTTGGAGTAGAGGATATTATGGGAAAATATTTTATCTGGAATTGAGTTCAAAAACATTTTTTTATCATTAGTCATCATTGGAACTGAGAGATGGTCTTTAACACCCAAACAATTCTGAGATCAGATGTCTGTGTCACACTAAATATAGAAATAAGAATGGAAAACTGACCCAAAGATTATGGCTGCAGAAATAAAATAACCTGGCACAGAGCGTCCTACTAAAAAGCCTGGGGATCACCACCACCACCACCACCATCATCATCACCATCACCATCATCACCAATATCATCATCATTCCTTTGTTAAGTGCCTGCAATGCTGTCATTTTTTGAAGAAGACTGGTTCCTCATTGAGCACTGTCCTTCTCATGTACTGTTCTAGAAAACTTTTTCATGATGAGAGATGAGCCAATTATATCATTTTTATTTTTAGCCCAGATACCAAAGCTGTCCATCTCTGACAATGTTACTAAAAAAGCACTATTGATTCAAATTTACCATAAATGCCAGGAGATAAAGAATCTGCATTTTCCCTTTTCCTAACCCAGAGACTATCTTCTGAAATGTGGTAAGATGTAGGTTCTGAATAAAAAGACCCTGATCTGATAAGCTTTCATAGCTTTAACATTATTTAATTAGAGACCCAGTTTGTGGGACATGAATTGTCTCATGTACAAGGATTTGAGTTCTGGCCACAAAGCGAAGCAATTTAGATAGAGGTAAAAGTGTTCTAGTCAGATGATCTTAGTCAATGTCAAGAATGTTTTTGAGTTATTTCTGAAATTTATGTCTTTTGATTTTGACTCAGCTTCTAAGAAAAACTGATGTTTTACATCTTTGTTTATGTTCGTATAACTAAGGGGCATCCAGGTTCTTTACATGCCTACTTGACAATTCAACTTGATAATCTCCTGAACTTTATAGTCTCTGTTTCTATTGTCTGACACGATAATTTTATGAGATCTAATTTCTAGGGCTGGCTAGGTACTAGCTAACAAAATTTCACCTCTAGGCCATCCAGATTTGCAAGATTATTTCTTTATGGGTCCATTCTTAGAGGGACAGCTGTCTGAATAAGAGAGGAAAGAAGAAAATGCCTTGTATAACTGATTCATCTGTGAGCATTCCCTAATGGAATTAAAAGCAACTTAGGGGGAAATGCAATGTGGACTTTCCTTGCGTCTTAACACAGGGTCCAGGTTATCTACCATTCATTAATTAACTAGCCTCATTTTTCTTATCATCCTTTTATGTGTGCAGAGAGTGAGCATCTCTATTTTATTATGGACTTTAAAATCATTTTCCTTTTGTCTGTTTTGCCCAAATTTAGAATAATGAAAGGACTACTGATATGGAGCTGGAGTCAAGACATTTTTATTCTATAAGCAACCCTACTTTTTAAGGTTTGTTTTCTAGAGATAGTCATTCTTGAGCCACATTATCTCTCCCCTCTTCCTATCAACCAGGATTATTCATTAAACAATAGCTTCCAAAAATCACAGTCTAAGTTTTGGCATGATTGCTATTGAGCAACTAGGAGTCTTAGAATATAATATTTGTATATGTATATGTAGACTATAATGTTTGTTTGAGTTTGTTTTTTGTTGTGATATAAGTTACTGTAGATATTAATCAACAATGAAGTTCAACACTCAGTTTGAAACAAAATAGATGAAGTACCTTGTTCTGGTACTTGCTTCGGCACCTTGAGATTGTTTGCTATTGTATGCATGCTTTATAATTATGGGAATAATTACAATAAAATTAACTATTTTGTGGAAATTACTACAATGGGATAATTCTGTTGGTCCCTCATGTGCATCTTGGGAGGTAAGTTTGGAGAAAATATAAATGTGTGCTTTTACTAGGGTTTTGTGGACTTCCTCCACTCCTGTGACATAGGGAAGATTGTAATTACTGATATAATTTGTTTAGTATAGTTCTTTTTTTAGAGACTTTTTTTTCTACAGCAGTTTTAGATTTATAACAAAATTGAAAGGAATGTACAGAGATTTCCCATTTACCCCCTGTACCCACATACACACTGCCTTCCCCATTATTAATATCACTTACCAGACTAGACTTTTTTTTTTTTTTTACCAAGGATGAACCTACATTCATACATCATAAACCAAAGTCCATAGTTTACCTTAGGCTTCGCACTTGGTTTTGTACATTCTGCAGTTTTGGACAAATGTATAATGACATATATTTAGCATTATAATATTTTACAGAGTATTTTCACTTCCCCCAAATCCTCTGCACAATGCCTATTCATCTCTGCTCCCTTCCCCACCCCTGGAAACCACTGATCTTTTTACTGTCTTCATAGTTTTCCCTTTTTTAGAATGTTGTATAGCTGGAAACATATAGTACCTAGCCTTTTGATATTGACTATTTCACTTAGTAATATACATTTAAGGTTCCTCCATGTCTTATTAGAACTCAATAGCTCATTTCTTTTTAGCGCTAAATAATATTTTAGTGTTTAGATATACCATAGTTTATTTATCCATTCACTTACTGAAGGACATCTTGGTTGCTTACGTATTTGGAAATTATGAATAAAGCAGCTATAAACATATTTGTGCAGGTTTTGTGTGGACATAAATATTTAACTCCTTTGGGTTAATGCCAATAAGTGGGATTGCTGGATCGTATGGTAAGAGGTATGTTTAGTCCTGTAAGAAATCTCCAAACTGTCTTCCAGAATGGCTGTACCATCATTCATTCTCATCAGCAATGTATAAGAGTTCCTGTTGCTTCATGTCCTTGTCAGCATTTAGTGTTGTCAGTGTTCCAGATTTTAGGCATTCTAATAGGTATGTAATGGTATCTCATTGTTTTTCTTTTTTTCATTTATATTCCACTGATGATATATGAGCAACATCTTTTCATATGCTTCTTTGCTATCTGTATATCTTAGGTGAGTTATCTGTTAAGGTCTTTGGCCCATTTTCTTATTGGGTTGTTTGTTTTCTTATTGTTGAGTTTTTTTAGTTCTTTGTATATTCTGATCTTGCTTCATTTCTTCACATTGTGTATTTCGCCTTTTGGTAAGCTTTATAATTTTTTTACTGATAGCTGTACATGATGTACTGGGTGAAAGGAACTACTGTGGATAGGCATTTTACTAGTGTGGTGGTGAGGTGTGGGGGAGTGGAAGTGTTCTGTAGTTTTATAATTAGCTCTCAGTCTTCTAGTGAACCTGTGCCTCTGGCCCATGAACTTTACAAGTGTTTCTCATTTTTCCCCCCATTATGTGGGACATGTGGCTAGAGTGGGCTGGAGTTGGGTATTCCCCTTGCCCAGCAGGTTTAACTAGGCTCTGTTTAGCTAGTTTCTGCTGAGTTGCAGGCCTTGTTAAGACCAGAGTGCTCTCAAGTATTTAAAAATGGTTCTTTTTCCTCTTCCCCTTCTGAAAACAGGAGGGGATGTTTATTGTGGGAACCTGGTCTGGTTCCTGGAGGTAAAGCTTACATTACTGTGGGTCCTCCATGACTGGGTCCCTTGGAGTCTAACTCAGAGTTGTCTACACTGAGCCTCCAGCAGTGTGTCAATTATAGCTAAGGTTTATGTAACCCAGCGCTGGTTCCTGTGGTGGCTTCAGCTAGTGAGTCTCAGCTCTGGTAAGTCGTGCCTCCCTGTGTTCATTTGTGTTTCCCCCATCTTAAAAATCCCAGAAGATTTGTTGATTTTTCAGTATGTTCAACTTTTTATTTGTTGTTAGGACAGAGTGGCAACTTCCAAGCTTCTTATACGCAGAACCAGAAACTGAAAGTCTTAATATGCTTTTTATTTTTTTTTTAATTTAGTAAAAATATTTTAATGTAAGACTAATTATTTTTTTTCAGCATATTTTTAAAATTATTTTTTATTGTGAAATACACATTTTTTAGAATTAGTTTCAGCTGTACAACACAGTGCAATGGTTATACTTTTTACCCCTCGAGGTGACAACCCCTCTACCCCAATTCGCCGCCCCACTTCCCCCCCCATATCATACACATCTATTACAATTCCCTTGACTTCACTCCCACACTAGACTCCACATCCCATGACTATGTATATATATTCACTTATACTTGACGTACAATATTATACAACATCAGCTTCAGTACAGTGCAGTGAACAAGCCTCTACCCCATCCATGAAGTGGTCTCCCTAGTAAGACATGAGACCATCTGACACCCTACAAAATATTTACAACATTATTAATTATATTCCTCGAACTGTCTTTCATATCCCTGTGGCATTATTGTAGTTAACTAGTTATGCTATCTAATCCCTTCCCCTTCTCCCTCATCCCCACCCCCTCCCAACTAGCTACCATCAGTGTTCCTCTATATTTCTGAGGCAACTTCTGTTTAACTTACTCATTCATTCAGCTTTTTAGATTCTACATATAAGTGAAACAATATGGTATTTGTCTTTCTCTGACTGACTTATTTCACTTAACATAATAGTCTCTAAGTTCATCCATATCGACGTAAATGGTGTCATTTCATTCTTCTTTATAGCGGAGTAATACTCCATTGTATAAATGTACCACAGTTTCTTAATTCAGTCATCTACCGATGGGCATTTCAGTTGTTTCCAAGTCTTGGCTATTGTGAATAGCGCTGCGATAAACTTAGGGGTGCATATATTTTTTTGAATTAGCGTCTTGGGTTTCTCTCTGGCTAGAGATACCCAAGAGTGGAATTGCTGGGTTATACAGTAGCTCCATTTCCAGTTTTTTGAGATACCTCCATACTGATTTCCATAATGGCTGCACCAATCTGCAGTCCCACCAACTTTTCTCCACAGCCTCGCCAGCACTTGTTGTTTGTTGATTTATTGATGATAGCCATTCTGACCGGAGTGA